>NW_015175992.1:127335-174293 GCF_001447785.1 Gekko japonicus | reverse complement strand
GTCAGCTGCACAGCAGGGGGTTGAAGAGAATGGTTTGATGGCTGCTGGGCCAAGATTGGCAACAATAGTTCCCCAGGAGCCCCATCGTAAATGCACCAAACAATTCCTCAAGATTTCCCAAAACACTACTCTGTTTTGGGCTTCTGGGGAACTTTGAAGTAGCACCAAAGCTTTAAGATCTCTCCAGCTGTCACCTGGAGACTGGCAACAGCTTGTCTGGAGTGTGGGCAGCATGGCATTGTATCTGTCTGAGGTCCCCCTGTCTGAGGTCTTCCTCCTCCTCCTCAGATCCCACCCTCAGCAGGCTTCATCCCTAAAATATCCTGGAAGTTTCCAACCTGGAGTTGGCAACCCTATGTCCTGGAGTTCGAACCTGGAGTTGGCAACCATCAGCCAACGTTTATCTGCCTGTCTGTCTTTACAACCCCCCCACACACACACACACACAGCCTCTGCCTAGGGAGCAGCTGACATCATTCTCCTCTCCCAACTGAATGGGGGGTGAGTTTGAGGTGTGGAATGGAGTGTAGTCCAATCAGCTTCCATATGTAAATGACCTTGGAACGCTGGCCGGGACTGCACAAAGCAGCCAATGAACCCAGCCAGTGTCTTCCGAGTGGCAGTTTTTTTGGCCTAACACTAAAGGGGCCAATTTTAGAATTCTGGCACCCAAAACTCTTTTATAATAAGGGAGAGATACTTAAATCCAGTTACTGGAGCTGTGAACAGGCAAGACAGCTCTTTCTACAAACCTGAAATGGGCCCTAGGTTTGCAGAAAAATGTGAAATCTAAAAAAAACCACAACCCACTGGGCAGCATAAAAAATATGAAAATGATAAAAGGAGTGCCTGTAGCTTTAAGCAAAGGATTCCCTCAGTGGCTGTTGCTAGGCAATCACAGCATTCCAAGCTTGATTCTATCAGTAAAAGGTAGGGGGAGGGTCCTTTCCAGCCCTATTTTGGCCTTTGAGAGAGAACTCATTGGAGCCAGGCCTGGCTAGGGTTGCCAGCTCCAGATTGGGAAATTCCTGGTGATTTTGTGACGAAGTCTGAGGATTTGGGAAGGGAGAGGCCTCAGCATGGTATAATGCCACAGAGTCCACCCTTCTGAAAAAAAATCTGAAATTAAAAAAAATACACTGGGAGGTTCAGACCCCCAAAGTAATAAAAGCAGGATCTGTAGCTTTAAGAAACAAATGTCCTCTGTGGCTGTTGCTAGGCGACTATAACAGTATTGTCAGTTGAGGCCTTGGTTTCTGTCTGCAAAATGTAGGAGTAGGGACAGTATCCTTCCCAGGGCTAGTTTGGCCTTTGAGAAAGGACTCATTGGGGCCAGGCCCACCAGCAACCACTAGTCAATTGGACACCATACAATTTCCATGACTCACCCAGGCCCAGCTGTTCATACTGTTCAACAGCAGCCATCTCATGAAAGCCAGTATGGCATAGTGGTTAGTTTTAGACTAGGATCTGGGAGACCCAGATTCAAATCCCCTCTCTGACATGGAAAGTTCTGCATTTCTTTGGGACGGTCACACACTCTCAGATAAAATGGAGGAGAAGAGAATGATATAAGCTGCTGTGTGTCCACATTATGGAGAAATGCAAGGTATAAATGTAGTAAGTAAATAAATATAGCTGAAGATGGGGAGCAGACAAAAGGTAGGTTGGTGTATGGGTAGGGAAGGAGAAGGAATCAGAGAAAGGTGAAGATATAGGGGCTGCCAGGAGGAGGGAAATGGATACAGGATAAGCTGTTGCCCCTCATAAGTCCTTGCAGGTTCCCCACCACACAACTAGGCCTGGCCCAATAGGCAGCACTGTGCAACTCAGTCTGACTTTTCCCGGGAGAAGCTGCCAGGAAAAGGAAGTTAGGAAAAATGAAGATGGAGGGGGGAGATCAAGGTAGGTTGGCTGGTGGGTGGGAAGGAGAGAAGGAGCCAGGAAAATGTATGGGAGCTTTCAAGGAAGAGAAAGAGAAAATTGGGGGGGGGGGGGAAGAAACCCCTGCAAGTGTGTGTAAAAGAAAATGAAAGTGGCAATATGTTAATTCTATTTACACTGAGCTACTAACCTTGTAGTTGTCTCATTTTGTGTTTCATCGTGTCTAAGTCTGCCAGAATTCTATCTTTTTCCAACCAGTTTTGTTGTTCTTGCCTTTCTGCATTTTGCAGAGCTGTAATAAAAATACACATTATTTCTACTACTTACTTTCAGAGCCATTTTGTACTGCAGAGCCTATAAAGATTAGCGGCTAGCATAATTGGATCTATTTCAGCAAATAGTTTTTAAAAGCATTGGATACTGTTAGCAAGCTAAACAAATTCAATTATAAACTTGTAATTAAAAGGTAAGCATTCCCATAAGAAACTGAAGGACTGTAGGGCTTAAGACTGTGTATGTAGAATCTTGCATGGCATGAAAAAGCAGAGCACCACCATTTTCACATTCTGCACACACAGTTAGGCAATGGCTACAATGCACACTTGAGGAAGCAGATCCTACTGATCTGAGTGTACATTCCTAGGATAGGGCAGACAATAAGCAACTGTTTTGATTTTACGTAACGTGTCGATAAATGCCAGTTCTTGGCATCTACATCAGTCATAACTTTAGAACCTGATTTTTGTAGATACTAAGAACTAGTTTGGTGTAGTGGTTAAGTGCACGGACTGTAATCTGGGAGAACCAGGCTTGATTCCCCACTCCTCCACTTGCACCTGGATGGATGACCTTGGGCAAGGCGTAGTTCTGATAAGAGCTGTTCTTGAAAAAGAGCAGTTTCTGTCAAGAGCTCTCTCAGCCCCACCTACCTCACAGGGTATCTGTTGTGGGGAGGGGAAGGGAAAGGAGTTTGTAAGCCGCTCTGAGACACCTTTGGGTAGTGAAGGGCAGGGTATAAATCCAATCTCTTCTTCTTCTTCTATAACATGACCTGGATGGCCCAGGCTAGTCGGATCTCATCAGATCTCAGAGGCAAAGCAGGGTCAGTCCTAGTTTAGTACTTGGATGGGAGAGGACCAAGGAAGTACAGGGTCATTATGCAGAGGAAGGGAATGGCAAACCACTTTTGAATGTCTCTTGCCTCAAAAACCCTGCAGGGTTGCCATACGTCAGCCACAACTTGAGAGCACTCTGCACAAAAACAAGCAAGAACTACAAGACCACCTCTCCCTGCCTGAGGCAGCTTTGGACTTGTGTTTCTTGAATGGCAGTTACACATGTCGCACATCAAGACTCTTTGTAAGCTGGCATGAAGTCTGCCATTCAAAAGGCTCAAATGAAACTGAAAAGTACGCAGACGGAGAGTGATTTCAGCAAAGCGTACTTTATTCGATCAGGAACAAGATTACGTTGGCTGGCTCGTAGGCCGGCTTATATTCCCCAAGAAACCACCACCCAAAACACACATCCACTTCCCAATAGGTTATTTACAGTGGCCGAGAGTCCCATTGACTCTCGGTCAGGAACCTAGCCCCCTGATTGGAGCGGGCTAGGATCCACATAGTCCATTGTCTCTTGGAGCGAAGCTAGACGTTTGTCTCTGGACATGTCTGGACTTGTCTGGGCTGGATACATTACAGAAACTGAGCACACCAAAAGCACCTCTCTGAAGCTTGACAAAATGTATTCAAATATTTACATTTTATATTGTAGCAACACAGAAATATTTGTGCTTCGATGCCACCATTACAACAAAATGTTTATTTTCTTCCATAACTTACTATCCATAGGCAGAAAAGGTTCTCCACTGGAAACCCAGACCTCAATAGGATTTCTAAGAATGATGGTGAGCAAATTATCATCGATCAAACTATCTGGGGTCCTCACTGATGATGTGCACTTGATGTTCACTTCCTCTGCTGGCTTATCTTGGTATAGACAGAGAAAAAAGAGGCACAGTTTATCTTTTAGCTGCTTCAGTTTCATCATAGGGCTGTCCCACCCCTTTCAAGTAGTACTGTATTTAAGTTTACAGTCATACACTAGAGAATTACAGTGTAGTCCTATGCACAGATACTTCAGTCTAAGCTCATTGACCAGCAGGTTTAGACTAGAGTAACTCTGCACTGAAAGCCAGTATGTGTAGTGGTTAGAGTGGCAGAACAGAATACTGGAGACCCCGGTTCAAATTCCCATTCTGCCATGGAAACTCACTGGGTGAACATGGCCAGTCCCATACTCTCAGCCTACCTTCTTCACAGGGTTGTTGTGAGAATAAAATGCAGGAGGGAACAATGCAAGATGCCTTGGGTCCTTATTAGGGAGAATGCCAGGGTATAAATGAAGTAAATAAATAAACAGTTTGGTTCACAGCTCACTTTGGTTCACAACTGTACAGATACTGGGTTCCGTTGCTAAAATAGCAGCTGACTGTCTTGCTACGGATTAAGATTTACGCTCATCATATAGACTGTGTTACTAGAGCCAAATGAACCATGGAACTAGACCCGTGGCCTCATACTTTGCTCCTCTAACAAATTCTTATTTTGTTGTTTTCCATGCTAGTTCTCACCTTAATCTTGCTGCCATTATCCCCCACATGCTGACAACTTAGGTTCTATATGTCATATAAGTAACTCCATTAAATATAAAGAATTAACAGTTTAAGATAGGTATTAGCTATATTTATTAGGCTTCAAAAAGAACTAGCCTTCTCAGAGGAGATGATGGGCAATTATCTAACTAGTACAGTGCTGAACTGATGATTAAGCCTGGCTTTTAGACTTTTCCTAGCTTTTCTTTAAGTTTTAAACTGATGGGATAAGAATCTGGAAACTTCATAAGAAGCTGAAGGATGCTTAATACAAAGCACCAGTAAACTTACAAAGAGAGGCTTCTTGTGGGCTAACATGCTGTTTAGGAAATCAATAGTCAAGAGAGATGGAATAAAACAGATAGGATGAGACCTTTTTGGCCAAGTATATTTGATAAAGGGGAAATAATATATAAGAAAGATACATAAAAGAAAAAATCTAAGCAAGCAAAGAACAACAAAAGTAAACCAGACATAAATTTAAAAGCACATGAAAAAGATAAATGGGGGAAGTGCTCTCTTGTTTTTAGACCGTGATCAAAATTAATCTTTGAATATATAGCTCTATTCAAAGAAAATATATGATTGGACTGTTAAAAAACTAGGTCAATACCACACCAGACAGGAATTGCTATTTTTAACAAGAGACAGTAAAGATACAGAAATCTGCTTACACAGTTACGTTTTCTTTCTATGTTGCATGGCTGCATGTCCTTTAAAAGAAAAATCTAGAAAAGTTGGACTCAGGGATACTTCACCAAATCTGCCTTCTCCTCTGTTCTCTCTGTCTGTCTGTCACACACACACACACCTCGCATTTTGGTCATTCTTTCCCAGGTGAGATGGCTTAGTCACATATCTGATCTAGTTTTTTTAATGTAAGTTTGCACTGGATATCTTTGCTTGATCAAGATCTTGTCTTTCATTCAAAACACTCCTAACTTTCAAAAGTGCAAGTTTCAAACTAGGATTGTTCCCAGCCTATAAATTGGGCTCCTGATTTGTGGAAGTCCCAGTTTTAACTAAGACATGAGACCATGGTTGGCTCTTGATGAGTGACTTCCTGCCTTGTGCAGAACAGCCAACCCAGGCCCATAGCCAGGATTTATTTTTTCAGGGGGCATTTAAATTTTTCGGGGGGCATAATTTTTTTTAAGAACCCTTTCCTGGGAGTAAGTGCCAGTGAATAAAAGTGGACTTACTTCCAAGTAATAAGTGGGGTAGTGTGAGGTGAAGGGAGGGAGCTGAGACTGAACAGGGTGGGTGGGTAGAGCTTGTTGCCTCTCTTTTGCTTGCCTCTTGCCAGCCGACAAAGCAAGCAAGCCCCGCCTCCAGTCCTACGCTGCTAACCTTTAGCAGCGTAGGACTGGAGGCAGGGCTTGCTTTTCCGGCCGGCAAGAGGAAACCTCAGCTTTCCTTGCTGAAGACAGATACAGAGAGTTGGGGTGAGGGGCAGCATGAGGCTTGCCACTGCCCCTAGCAGCCGCAGCAAGTGTGGGAAATAAGTCAGGGGCCTGAACAGGGTGGTAAGTTGGGGGGCCCTGGTGGAAAGTTGGGGGGCTGGGCCCCAAAATGCACCACTGTAGCTACGGGCCTAAGCCAATCATAAGAGTGTTAGAAGCTGTTGTGTTCTTCCCTTCTTGTTCAGCAGGCTTTTGCTGTGACTGGTCCCACCCACCCTGTCTGTGGATAATGTGGGAATAGATGGTCACCTTTTGAGAGGTCAAGCAGAAAGTTTTGGGGCCTTCCTTCAGATTGGCTGGGAAGGGGGCATTTTTCACTTGTCCCTCCACAGTATCCTGTAATTAGGCACAGTCTTTTGTCTGGATAGGCCATAGCTAGTTTTGGCAGGCATAGTGTGATTTGTTAAGTATGGGTAGGGATAGCGGGCAGGCAAGCATCCTGAGTGATCTAAGGACGATGGGCTGTTCCCAAGACCATCATTCACTCAAGCAGTATGGTGAGCTGGGGAGGGACCATCCTTGGTGGTTGAGCAGCATCAACTGAGCCCTTAGTTGCTTAAGCAGCACATGAAAAATGAGGCTTGACATTTGTCAGCACTGTGTCAGACTCGCACAGCAATCAATTCCCAACAACTTTCATTCAAAAGAGTAAAGTTTATTGAGTACAGTAAAGGCAGGTCTTCTGTGCATACATTCTGTGTTAGAACTACCAGAAAACAGGGAGTTATACATACTTCAAAGGGGCCCCCTGACAACCCAGGTCCAATCAGAGCATCAGCAAAAGCTCGCCTAAGCGCTAACAGGTCAACATTCCCAGAGGAAAGCAGTAACAAGGTACCAAGGTCACTAGCTGAGGCTACATAGATAAGAAGAGCATAAGAAGCAGGACAGAAGCAGACCAACATCTCCCCCTTCTACCAGCCATGGCAGCAATGCCGGAGGCTCAGCTGACACACTGTTTGACTGCAGGTGAGGATAAATGAGCCAGTGTGGGTTTGCTCAAAATGCTGGTAGCCACAGTAGGCTGCTTGGTAGCACCAACTTGCTTTAATTCAGGGATGTTTAACTGATGAAGATCAGCCATTAATAAACTAATTAACATTCACAGTGCTGTCTTGTGTTTTTCTTTGGGGGTGCTTCTATAACACTGTTGAAGGAATGGTGACCAAAGGGCTTTCACACTTAGACATTACTCCATACAAAATCAAAATCACCCCAAGCAAGCTCTAGCTAAATGGAGTGTTTCTTGCACATGGCATTGCAGGGGAAAGTGTTCTCCAAGTACTGGTGGATGACTATAGCGTACTGGATTATAACTTTTTATATGAATATACATCAGATTATATGCTTTGATTCTGTACATGTGTATGTTTGTATTATGACTTATTTTTTGGTCCATTAAAAGATTAATGATAACATGTATTGTACCAATGACTAAAGTAAATAGAACATTCAGAAGCATTCTAAAACAAAATGAAAATAATTAAACATGTTCAAATACAATGTAGTAGCACTCATCTTTTCCCCCAAGGATATATTATTTTTTATGAAAATGTAAAGAGAAAACAACAATTTCTATGATATTTATTGCTAGCATACCAGCAAAAATGATCCCTACAGCTGTAGTACCAAAAAGAAGGTAGGCTCTGTAAAGTAAGATAATCTACATACCAGTTAAACCCATATTTAATTGGAATTTGTTGAGATATTTTACCTTTTACAAGCAATGCAGATACATTTCCTTCAGGACCAGGAACAGAAATGGCATCTTCTTCTCCTTTTTTGGATTCCTGCTTCCTGAAAAAATCATTTACAGCCCACAAGACTAAATCTTGCAGTGTGAGGATTAATGTTCCCTCACTGGTGTAGAGCCTACAAGCTGTCCTGTTGAGTTCCAGTTGTTTTGTACATAAATATAGCAGCTAAAGAAAAGGGGGGGGGAGAGTTAATAATGTGTAATCAAAGCTTGCTAAAACCAGATATTAAATGTTTTAACAATTATTTTGCCATCTACAGATCTCTGGATTTCTTCAAAACGTCGTATTTCACTCTGTACCTTCTAAATTTTTTTCTTTCCACATCTCCAACATAAAATGTCTGCATACTGAGGATCCACTCACAGTATCTGAAAAAATGCACTGAAGTCCATTAAAACTTATGTGGGAAATAAGATATTGTTAGTTTTCAAGGTGTTACAAAATAGCTGTTTATTTTTGTTGCAGCAGACTAAACACAGCTACACTTTGGATTTAAACAGCTGAGGTTACTGTTATTACAATATTAGCAACCATATCAGTTCCCATGCATTATGTTGATCCACAGGACTGATTGTTTGGTTGTGCACATCTCCCATAACGGGAACCTTTCTTTGAGGTCAAGACAAGGAACCTAAACTTTATCCAAATACATACTCCATAACCCAGCAAGAAATGACTAAAGAAAATTAAACAAACTTTCTTTACATATATAGTTTTCAAGGGATGATGTGGTCCTATATCCCCTTCATCATCATAGCACCATTTATTTATTTATTTATTTATTTATTTCAGCTTATATTCCAACCTCCCCACAAATGGGCTCAGAGCGGATGACAACAGGGGTGATTTCCCACAAGCGCTGCTCCGCGCTCACTCTTCTCTTTGCCCCGATGGTACCTGTCAATTTCACACAAGCTACTGCTCGGCTGCATTTTGCCCCGCAGCTTCGCACAATTTCCCCCGCGTCTACTCAGTCCTCCAAAAACAGGATTGAGTAGACACGGGGAAAATCGCACGAAGCTCCGGGGCAAAATGCAGCCGCGCAGCAACTTGTGTGAAATTGACACATACCATTGGGGCAAAAGGGAGGAGTGAGCGTCGAGCAGCGCTTGTGGGAAATCACCCCAGGAGTTAAAACATGTCACAATAAGACTTAAAACATTTCATAATAAATCTTCCACAATAAATAGTTAAAACAGATTAAAACAAAGCTATAAACAAGACAGATGGCACCGCAGTTTGATACGGTACTCACAAAACCCAGGCCACTGGCTGTAGAACAGACTATGGGTCTTCAGCTGATGGACCATTCAAAGATGGAAGGTTCACAGGGGATGGAATAGATGGAATAATTGGATGCCGCTGCCTCACCCAAAAGCCTGGTGGAACAGCTCCATTTTACAGGCCCTGTGGAACTGTAATAGTTCCCGGAGGGCCCTGATCTCCAATGGGAGCATGTTCCACCAGGCCAGAGCCATGGAAGAAAAAGCCCTGGTTGAGGTTAGCTGGACATCCTTTGGGCCAGGGACAACCAGCAGATGCTGATCTGCTGAGCTCAGGGCTCTCTGGGGCACCTTTGGGAAATATGTCGGTCCCTGGCCACACAGCGCTTTGAAGGTCAGTACCAACACCTTGAAATGGATCCGGTACTCAGTCTGGCCACTTTCAAGTGCCACTGCACTGATATGGCCATGAGTCACTTCTCTCTTCAATCTACCAAAATCAAAACGACAGGCTACTTGTCCTCATTTGTGCCCAATACAAAACAGATCCATGGCACACTCTTACAGGCTTTGGATCTGACCTAAAACACAAATTATTTGCAGACTTTCATATGATGGGGGAATACAGATTTTAGATCCTAGTTGTTTTTATCTCTGTCATTGATACCTGCTGCTTGTCCTTGTCAACTGCATTATGATTATCTCTTTGGATGGTAGTTACTCACCATAGGGAATGTACTAGCAATGATTAACTGCCCATTTCGGTAACCAGCTCCATTTCTGTATGCAATTATTTTCACTGCTTTCTGGTTCACAGCTAGAGACACCTTTTCAGAGAGAGTTCGTGATGAGGTTTCTGTTCTCAAAGATGCCAGAAGTTCTTCTAAATAATGCAAGGTGGCTTCGGCTTCACATGTGGACAAATTAGTCTTGAAGATAACAAAAATAAATTCATCACAGTTTTGCTTTAAAATGATACTAAATGCATTTTCCCCCTAAAAAAGCAGCTTGTGGTTTCAAAGGTTACTCTCCTTACAAGAATATGAAAGGTGCTTCACATGTGCCACTAGGAACTGGACAATTACAAATGGGAAGATTGATCTACTAATGAAGGTGTGATTGAATGTTTATTTCATTTATTTTTCAAATTTATATTCCACCCCCTCCCCATGAATGAGCTCAAGCCGGATCACAACAGCAGTTGGGCCATTTGGCCACACAACACAATAATAAATAACCAGTTAAAACATTAAAACAAACGTTTAAAAACAAACTGCATCAGTACTGGTGCCAATGGACTCTAGAATTCGTTTAATCCGGGCTGCACATAGATGGTGTCTTCAGTGGGGTGTGTGTGATCTTTTTTCTTTTCCAGGACGCCCACCACCGCAACCAAAGGCCTGGTGGAACAGCTCCATTTTACACGCCCTGCCGAATGCTAAAAGGTCTGGCAGGGCCCTGATCTCACGCAGGAGCAAGTTCCACCAGGCCAGGGCCAGGTCAGAAAAAGCCCTGGTCCTGGTTGAGGCTATGCGGATGTCCCTTGGGCTGGGGACAGTCAGTAGATCTTGCTCAGCAGAGCGCAAGACTCTCCAGGGCATATATGGGGAGAGGCAGTGCCTACGTTATGTCAGTCCTAGGCTGTGAAGGTCAATACCAAAACCTTGAAGTGGATCCATTAATCGGTAGCCAGTACAATTGGCTCAGCACCGGCTGAATGTGTGCCCACATAGGCAGTGTGCGTTGCCACATTTTGCACCAGCTGGAGTTTCTGGATCAACTGCAAGAGCAAGCCTGCATAAAGTGAGTTGCAGTAATCAAGCCTGGGAGTGACCATTGCATGGGTCACTGTAGCCAAGCACTGGGGGAGAGTTAAGGGGCCAGCTGCCTGATCTGTCAAAGAAGATAAAAGGCAGACGTAGCAACTGTGGTGACCTGGGCTTCCATAGAAAGTGAGGTCTCCAGGACCACCCCCAGACTTCTCACCTTCTGGGCTGGCACAAGTGATGCGCCATCCATCCAAGGCGGGCAGCCTGATTCCTCACCCAGCTCCCCCCACTTAGGTACAGGACCTCCATCTTAGTTGGATTAAGTTTCAATCAGCTCTGTTGTAGCCATCCAGCCACAGCCTCCAATGCCCTGGTCAGATTTTCTGGGGGCGGAGTCTGGGCAGCCATCCATCAACAGATAGAGCTTGGTGTCATCCGCATACTGATGACATCCCAGCCCATAATAAGGAGAGCTTTAAACTAATCTTTTTTGGGGAGTGAGACAAAAATGCAAAGACGAGTATGATGCCAATAACTGTAGATAAGAACTCTAAAGTTTTGCAGGGAGTGGCAGGTATGCTTGGTAACATTAACTCACAGGTAAGTACAGAAACGAAAACCTCAGGATGCATAAAACACGGTTTCTGATGTCTCACTAATGCGCAGAGCATGGGGAACAAGCAGGAAGAACTTGAAGTCCTAATACAGGAAGGGGACGATGACCCAATAGGCATTACTGAAACTTGGTGGGATGACACTCACAATTGTAATATTAGGATTGAGGGGTACAACTTATTTAAAAGGGACAGACAGATAAGGAAGGGCAGAGTTGCATTATATGTAAAGGAGGTATATACTTGAGGAAATACGTGAATCTGAGCATGGAAGAGCTGAGTGTCTCTGGGTAAAAATAAAAGGAGTAAGAAATAGTAGTGATATAATGGTAGGGGACTGCTATAGACCTCCAAGCCAGGCAGAGGACTTGTTATGAGACACTCCTAGAACAGATTACAAAGTTCTCAAAGAGATGGGACATGGTAGTCATAGGAAATTTCAGTTACCTGGATATCTATTGGAAGTCCAACTCTGCTAAAAAAATGAAAGGTCCAATGAATTCCTGACTTGTCTTGCTGACAACTTCATTTCCCCGAAAGTGGAGAGGGAAACAAGGGGATCTGCTATCTTGGACTTGATTCTTACCAACAGGGAAGAACTGGTTGACGAGGTGAAAGTAGTGGGTAGTAGTGACCATGTACTTTTGGAATTTACAGTCTTGGGGAAGGTAAAATCTCTATGTAATCAGACATAAAGGTTGGACCTCAGGAAAGCAGATTTTGACAAAAACTTAAAGTTATGCTGGGTAGAATCCCATGATCAGAAATACTTATGAAGAAGGGAGTTCAAGAGGGATGGGAGTTTCTTAAAAGAGAAATACTGAAGGCACAATCAGAGTCAGGATGATCTTGACAGGCTGGAAAACTGGGCTAAAACAAATAAAATTAATTTTAACGGGGATAAATGTAAAGTTCTGCTTTTAGGTAGGAAAAATCAAATGCATAATTATAGGATGGGGGAGACTTGTCTTGGCAGTAGCATATGCAAAAAGGATCTAGGGGTCTTAGTAGACCATACAGTGAACATGAGTCAGCAGTGTGATGCAGTAGTTAAAAAGGCAAATGTGATTTTGGGCTGTATCAACAGAAGTATAGTGTCCAGATCACGCGAAGTGATGGTATCACTTTACTTTGCTCTGGTTAGACCTCACCTAGAGTATTGTGTTCAGTTTTGGGCACCACAATTTAAGAAGGATATAGACAAGCTGCAACATGTCCAGAGGAGGGCAATGAAGGTGGTGAGGGATCTGGAGACCAAGTCTATGAGGAAAGGTTGAAGGAGCTTGGTATGTTTAGCCTGGAGAGAAGATGACTGAGAGGTGATATGATAACCTTCAAGTATTTGAAAGGCTGTCATATAGAGGACGGTACAGAGTTGTTTTCGGTTGCCCCAGAAGGATGGACCTAAACCAATAGACTGAAATTAAATCAGAAGAATTTTTGGCTAAACGTTAGGAAGAACTTCCTGACAGAGCGGTTCCTCAGTGGAACAGGCTTCCTCGGAAAGTGATGGGCTCTCCTTCTTTGGAGGCTTTCAAACAGAGGCTAGATGGCCATCTGACAACAATGCTGATTCTATGAACTTAGGCAGATCATAAGAGGGAGGGTAGGAAGAGTTGTATTAGTGCTTAGTTCTTGTGCCCCTTTCTTACATGCCCAGGGAAATACTGATTGCCACTTTGGGGTCCGTATGCAATTTTTCTCCAGGCCAGTTTGGCTGGAGATCCTGTAGGGGTTTTGTCATCTTCTGTGCACAGAACAGAGGTCACTGGGGGTGTGGGTTGGGACGGACCACTGCCTCCTTTAACCCCACTGGGAAGGTCCCAGAGGAAAGGGACAAGTTGATGATTTCTCCCAGGGGGACCCAACTGTCCTGCCCACAGGCTTAACCAGCCAGGAAGGGCATGGGTCAAGAAGGCAACTGGTTGGCTTCACAGCTGTTAGAACCCTATGAACATTCTCCTTGGACAGTTGGCTGAAATGATCCATTATTAGATCTGAAGATGGACAAGGGGCGTTCAGTTCCTTTACTGTATCTACTGTGGCCAGGAGGTCCTGGCGGAGTGATAAGACTTTATCCACAAAATAGGTCGCAAATGCCTCACAGCCACTATCCAATCCCCTAGCATTTTGTTTTCCTTGTGGCAATGAAGTAAGTGATCAAATAGTTCTAAACAATCGGGCTGGGCACAACTTTGCAGATGCAATGGAGGCCACATAGAATTGTCTGTTAGCGGCCTTCACTGCCATCTCATAGACCCTCATAAACATTCTATAAGATGTTCTTGTTGCTCTGTCACAAGTATGCTGCCACACTTGCTCTAGCTGTCTCAGCTCTTGTATATCATGGAGCGGCTTTGACATGAGGGTGTAGAAGGTGCTAGGGGCAAAAGGACTCTGAAAATAGCTCTTTGAAGAAATGAAGATGCTCAGAAAGTCTTCTCAAGATAACTAATTTACTAACATAGAAGCAGTGCAAAGCAAGAACTCTACAAGTATATTGCCTTATTAACAAATGTAATACTAACATTTAGTTTAACTGGGATATATCTCACTCTTGGGTTTTTAGTTAGTGTTGGTATCTTTCCTTTATCCATAGATGTAGTCCCTTTCCTATTTTTTCTTTGTAGTTTTGTAGTCTATTGAAAAACAATAAAAGTACCCCTTCGGGGGTTTAAAAAAAAGAAAAAGTACCAGTCCTCCACCAGCTCATCTAATGAGTCACCAGGGGCACTGGATCCCGCAGAGCATCCTGAAGCCTCTCAGGATTCATTTGGCTCCACGGGTGAGCAAAAATACACTCACCACCTAAACAGGGAGGGTTTGGCATGCTCAGCTGGACTTTTAGGGCAAAGTGGTATAACTATGGGACTATATCTGTAGTTATCAGATCCACATTTATCCCCATCCCAAAAATCAAATCCAGCATGTGGCCTGCTTGTTGATGCATGGGAGTCGATAAAAACTGAGAGAGTCCCAGAGCCTTCATGGATGACACTAGGTGAGAGGACACTGAGAGGACACTGCATCATCAGCATGGGCACTGAAGTGCCCCAAAACTAATAGCCTGGGGTGCTCTACTGCTCAGCCAGAAACAGCATCAGAATAGAAGCAGAATGGCTTCAAAAGGGAATTAGATAAGCATATGGAGCATCAGTGGCTATTAGCAACAAGGTATAGATAGGGGTTCTGGGGCAAGTGATGCTCTGTCTTCTTGGTGCTTGGGGGGGTCAAGAGTGGGAGGGCTTCTAATGTCCTGGCCCCACTGGTGGACCTCCTGATGGCACCTGGAATTTTTGGGCACTGTATGACACAGAGTGTTGGACTGGATGGGCCTTTGGCCTGATCCAACACTGGCGTCTCTTATGTTCTTATGTAGCATCCAACATGTCAGGCAGGGATCTGCCATTGTGTTAGGCAGATCGTACACCAGCCAGATAGCCAAACTCTCCTCAGTCTCCAGGCCAACACATTCAATGCCAGTAATTTTGCAGGCAGGGATTGTCCCAAAGGTAAAAGTATTTCACATGAGCAGTGCCACCCCCACCCCAGTTGTCCAGGACTGGTGAAGGACCGAGAACTCAGGTGGGGCAAGTTGGTTCAGGGCAACAGTTTCATCCACCTGCACCCAGGAGTTTCATCCTCCTGCACTCAGATCTCAGTCACATAAACCAGATCTGTATCAAGCTCTGCAAGAAACTCTCACAGAACAGGGTTCTTATTGTTGATAGACCTGGCATTAAACAGCACCAGTGTCGGAGACGGGTAACCAGTATTAGTCCCACAACCCCCATTCCTTGGGATGGAATGTAGGTGGGAAGAGGTCCAAGCATTACCATATCTCCATTTCCTTTCCTGGAATACCTCCTATTCCCACAGCTATATCTCCTCTGCCCCATTATTATTAGTCTCCCCAACCCTTCCATGTTCCCCCCTGCTCAGCAATATTGGCCTGGATGGATCCTCTAGCACCCAGCAATGACAACCAAGCAAAAGTTACTTGTCCTAAAGTTAACAGCTACCCTCTAAAAATCCACCCCTTATACCATCCCTTCCCACCCTCACAAATCAGCTCACCCTACTATAACTATTAATTTCATTAACACAATATAATAATTAAGACTAGAAATTTAAATAGTTCAACCAACAATAGGGGAAATTATTATAAATAGGCTAGGGGTCAAATAAATGAGACTACAATCTCCCACTAACCACAAAACCTACCCTACCAATCAAACCCAATAAATTGATTACTAACAATAATTTTAAAAATCCAGCTTAATTAGCATCTAATCAATTAGTGGGGGAGTATTTATAGGAGTATTTAGCAAAATATATGCAATTATAATGAATATTTCTACTAGAGTGGCAGACAAGTAAATAAATGTTTAATTGGAATCTAATTGGAAGCCTTGCTGGGCAATTGTCTCTGGGTCAGAAGAGCCCCATGACCCCATTCTGCCATTTATACCTTGATGGATACCCCCCCCCCAAACCCTGTGTAATTATTTTCCAATTTAAGGATGGATCGCTAAAAAGAGATTATTTCAATTCACTAGTCAACTACTATCAACTGTCAAGTAATTTTAAAAGCATTCGTTTTATTTAGAACAACCACAAAGATGCTTATAATCGTCAAAAGGTTTTGTCCTTTTGTTAATTACAAGAACTGATTAGTTTAATATTATGAAACAATGAAATTAACTTAAAAAAAAAGTAATATGGGAGCAAGCCTGAGCATGTTTTGTCAGAAATAAGTCCCATTTTGGAGAGGAGGAGACGGTGCAGCGAGAATGGTCGACACCGGGAAGCTCTCCCATTTGCTGGCCAGATCTATGGGCTTTTAGAGTTCAGGGGCTCCCGAACTCCACTGAGCTCCCCAAAGAGGAGCCCAGTGCAAGGGGCTTGATTGGGACTCCCTGCAAGTGGCAGCAAGTGGGTGGGAGTCCTTTGATCGCCCCAAGGCAAGAACTGATTGAAAGCACCCATGCCAGGCATGGACACGAAGCTGTGACCACCCAAGTGAGGGGGAGAAGCAGAAAACTTCAACTGAACTGCTTAAAAATACCAACACCATGAGTAAATGTACAAGCAACAACATCAGAGACTCCCCAGTGATCAAGCCCCCTTTAAATCTATTGAAAACACAAAGGATTAGAGGGATGAAGAATTTCTTCCCATCCCCCCCCTTTCTTCAAGCGGCTTAGAAAAGATCTGAAAGCATTCTTTAAAATGCCTTTGGCAAAAGGAGACATTTGTGATCTGAGATAAAAACTGTCCAATAAAAATATTGATCTTTCAATATTCTATACTGTATTACAAAATTTTGGAAATATTCATCTTATTTGTCTTTGCCTTTCAGGGAAGAGCTCCTCTGTTTGGAATTACAAATAAACTATCTGGAATTACATGAACTATATGAAGGCCCTTTAAAGGATTACAATTAATTATACCTTAATAAGCATCACAACTCAAAAGAAGAATTAATAAGAATGATCAGGAACTTAATTTGAAGTTTTTATATGTTATACTCTCATAACATACTTTATCTTGGTTTGTTGAAATTATAAGAGTACATTCTGACTTCTTCGTACTATGAACAATTTATAAGAATGGTGGCCTTGGTTGAAATTGCTTCAGTCTTTAATATGACTATAATAGTTATTGTTTTGCAAATACAGAAGTAGCATGACTGTAAGGTGTTTTACTGAATGACCATGCAAAAGACTTTCTTTTTTTTTAACTTGGGAATGTTCCTGTTTTTCTTTAATGTAACCATAATAAAATCTGCTGTATAAGTATAGGTGGTTGTGTGATGGTAAAGGCTGTACTGACAAAGAGTTGGAGAGATCCCCTGTTTTTAACATGATATTTTGGAAATGGCTGGTGCAGGCAAAGATACATTGTTGATTACAGACTTTAAACAATTAATACAGGAAACAATCATAACAGCAGGAAGAACAGTTGTGGTAAAAGCTATGAAGGATGTACAACCTAAGCTTGAACTACTTTTACGGCAGAGCACCAATCAGAAGCAAGAGCAAACTGACATGACATTTCTGTGGAACATATTGATACAGAAGATACAGATGAAGTCTATAATCCAACTGATATGATTTACAAAACTTATCCAAAAAGAGACAAATTGACAGAAGAACTGAACATGAGACCCCATGAAAGAACAAGAGATGGAATTATTGAACCAGCAAATGAAATACCTACTCAAAGAGAGAGAAAAGAAGAATATATGGAACCTCAAACTACTTTAAAAACTGATACTTAAAAACAGAAGATACTTGCCTCACCTAAAAGGGGAAAAGGCACAAAAATAAGACTTTAAGACAAGAGGAGAAATCAGAGAATGAAGAAGAGGATGAAAATCTATGGAAAAGCTCCAAAATTTTGTGGATAAGAGATACACAAGCATCAAATTTTTGGATAAGGGAGAAAACATAGTTCTTCAAGATTTTATAAAGGTCTGAATAATATAATTATTATACAGCTGTTCAAAACTCTATAAATGAATTGAAACATTGGAAAATGTATTAAAAGAGTATAAAATTATTTTTTAAATATATATGAAAGGTCATCGTAAGAATATAAGGTGAAATTTGGAAAACAAATATTGAGGTATTTAAACAGGTAATTTGATGAGGTAATGAAATCCCCTATTATTTAAATACCAATGTAAATGCTTGTGTATGTATGAAACTACATGGTTTAGATTTTAAAATGGGCTGAAGAATATAATAGTTAGGTATACAGATATATAACTTTTCATAGAATACAAAAACTTATATTTAAAAATATGCAAAAGATTTTTGTAAGAACATAAGGTGGAACATGGAAAACAAATATGGTATGAAGTATTCAAATATGTAAATTGAAGATGCAACTGAACCCCCATTTATATGTATCTATGTGTTTTCTCTGTGTGATGTCTGTCTTTATAAAATAAAATAAAATCTTTTATTAAAAAAAAGAAAGAAAGAAAGAAGTCCCATTTTATTCAATGGGGCTTACTAAAACAAAAACAAAAACGCCGACGCCCGCAGTTCGGCTAACATATATTAATTCATCTGTTTAGTTATACTTTATTTGTGTATGTTTATATTTTGTAAGCCATATTGGGCATTGTGGAAAGGTGGGATATAAATGTTTTAAATAAATGGATAAGTAATTCCAATAATTCATGGTATCAAGATGGCTAGCCAATCATATTAAGTTGGGTAACATTCATGTCCTCTCCCTTTCCCCCACTATAAAATAAAATTACCTTTTCTGGACCTGTAGTTTTTGGTATGCTTCCACTTCTGAAAGATTCCAAATGTTTTCTCCTTCCCAGTTCACATAGTCCTATAATTTGCTAGGACATCATCCTAAAAGACTGCTGAGCCAAAGCAGCCAACAGTATCCCCTGATCAAACTCATCCCTCCCTCCCCACAAATGTAGCAGAACAACTTTACTCCATTGAAGTATGGTTCCATAATTACTATGCCACGACTGACTAGGAAGCGGTGGAGCAAACCTCCATGAAATGTTTCAGAATTAAATATTGGCTCTCTCTCTAGCTCCTCTTGGTATATAATTTATGCTCAGGTCATTCAACCAAATTAATGCCTCATTAAAGAGAGTCTCACTGTGTTGGTGCAATAAAATGGAGAATCCAGTCCACTGGGACACAGTTTCATTCAGCCAACACCTGTCTATTGAGTAGCCTACATACAGGGTTGTTGGCAGCAGAGGTGCCATTTAGATAGAGAAGTCTGCGACCATCCCTTGCCTCTGTCCCCAATGTTTCAGGCCACATTAGCTATTTATGAAGAATGCTTATGGGATTGGATCCAGCCAGCTTTTTAAATCACTCATGGCCAATTCCTCTCCTTACAAGCAGCCTCCATTACACATTGCTTTTGCCTATGATGGTCATAGGATCCCCAATATAGCCTTTTTTCTTTTTTTTGGTGGTGGTAGTCAATGGGGACCCTTGCTCCATTTTCACCAGCTGAAAAGCTGGCTGGATCCAGTCCATAGGGTTTCTGACTAACCTGCTGGTTCTATGCACAAAATGACTACCGCTATAATCAATAATATACAAACTGTGAATGCCATATGAACAAGTTCACTTGCTATGAAAGGGTGACCAACCTATGCTGATCATACTGCAATAGTTACTATGGGATCTGAAAACATAATAAAATATTCTCATCACAGACTTCCTTTTTTGCATTTGAGGGATCATAGTCTTTTCTTCATGTAGAGATCTATTTAATAAGACCTTATAATATAAGTTAAAATGGGTCTTATTAAATGAAAAGTGAAGAAAATATGTTATAGCTGTTAAAATTGCTGTGCCAAGATTTCCAAAATCCTTTGACATTCTTGCAAGGTAATTTCTGCAGCTGTTTCATTTAATTTGAAACCAGAAATTATAAATGAATATGAAAATGTACAGCAAAATCAATGGTGTACCCAACTGTGATAATATGATAGTGTTTCCCCCATCTGTTGGAAGGGTTGTAGGCATTTGGGGGTTGGACAGATGTTTCTGTTAAAATAAGCAGAAACCCAGTGCCTGAAATAAGCACATCTTCAATAATCATATTTAAATTATAGATTGATTTATTATTTGTTTGAATCTCTGCTGTGAAATGTCAAACAGGTCATAACTCATATCAGAACAGAAAAACATTGATTTGGAATATAAAGTGTAAAACATATTACATTTCAATGGTGTAATCCCCACTTACTGTCTGTGAATGTATGGGTTATATGAAAGCAATCCAAAACAGGTCTATTCAAAATCCTACCCAGGCTTATTCAATGGGGCTTACTCCCTGGAAAGTATTCTTAAAATTGCATTGTTAGATGTCTTTTAACAATGTTAAGAAGTGTTTTCAAAACTATGAGAAACTTGTTAAACAGTCCTTTAACTTGACTTTTATCTTGGAATACCAAAGTCAGCCTACAGTTTCAAAAGTTTTTAAAAATGAAACTAAAACAGCAGTTAAGCTAATTGATAACAACTATTTTGAAAAGTCCGTTGGAAGATGCCTCCAAGTATTGCAGAGAGCCAGTAGGAAAAGTTTTCTGATGTGGTTCTGCTTGCCTCTGACTGCAGCACAGCTAGCAGAAGCAGATGTACCTCAGTCCTTCCTTTGCTAAGAAACGAGAGAACGCAATGAAATAAAAGACACCTGCCACCTCTACCTCAGCATTCTTGATTTCATGGAATATTTGATAATATCCTTAAGCAACAGGTAGTCAAGGGTCAATATCTGACCAGTCAATTGACAGGCATACCAACTGAACTCCAATCTCTTCTCTTCTCATTTCTTTTTACAATAGAACTTTAAAACCTGCTTAGTATGTAATATTTCTGATGCTAGCTATCAGTATTTGTGTTCCTAAAAGCCACTGTAAACCATATTCCATTTTACTGGATTTTAAAGTGCTATAAGAATTTTGAGGAAATCATTTATCACTTGATATATTATAACTGTGAAACTAGTCTTCTAAGGACAACAGTTATTCAAAGGGGACTGGAGAAATTGATGGAGGATGGACTTATCAATAAGGAATAGCCATCATAATGAAATGGAACGTCCAGTTTGCCAGGGGGGCAAGCAGCAGGCAAGACTTCATGTACTGCTTATAGACTTCACAGAAACATCAGTTGCCCACCCACCTCTCGAATGAAACACAACCCAAAGCCCCTCCAACCTGATCCCTTGCTCCATCGTCCCCACAGCTGAGTCCAATCCACCACGAGGCTCCCTTGGTCTTCCCAGACACCCCGATGCTCCGCTCCTGAGCTCGTCTCTGTCTGGAATGGAATAGGGAATGGCTGCCACCACTAGATCTGGCTGGCCAGCCTTCCCTGATAGGTCAGCGCTCCCGCGCTGCCTTCCAATAGGCTCCCCCTCCCCACGTGATTCCTTCGAGGATGTGGGAGGTGCGCAAAAGCTTGTGCTTGCGTGTGTGCAAGCACCAGTCTTTTGGCTGCTCATAGAAACAGCATGTTGGAGTACTACTCATAGTGTGATCCAGCAGAGCTCTTATGTTCTTAAAAATACACCTTTATATTCAGGACATCGCTACATACTGAAGGCCAAATGAATAAATTATAACACCCCTTGTTAACCGACAGAAAGACCATTATTCCATCCAGTAAAATTGAAAATTTAATTCTGATCTCCAGGTTCAAGTACAGATTTCCAATATTTCAAAGCACTTCAAAGAAGAAGGTTATAAAATGATTCATTATGGTAAGACACAATTTTATAAAACATACCTTCTTAACATTAAGACACTTAAAGGGCCGCATGGAAAAACTATCTGCTTCCTCAGAGCCAGATGCACAGAAGAACATTGTACCAGGTGACAATTTTCTCAGATCTTTCTTTCCTCTTTTGGCCCTTGCACAAGCCAAGCATATCATTACTTTTTTCTTCCTATCCGGTGAAAGAAAATAGTAGCCCTGTGAAGAACAATGGTTGAAAATCTTTAAAATGAAGATGAGAAAGAAGCTTGGAATTATCGACTCTTGATTATTTTTTGTCTGTATTCAAACTTCTCAAACATTGTTCGATTTTAAAACTTTCAGATATAAGAATCAAGTTATTCCAGTAACAGATTTCTCCAGTTCAAAATTCTGTAGGTATCAAAGTGGGGGAAAAAGATGATATATTGGTGTTGCTTAATGTACCTTCTGCAATTTTAAGTAGTTTAATACTACACTTTATTTTATCAACAGTATAGATTTAAAGAACATAAAGCACCCTTTAGATGTTAAAGCAACCAGATGGATGGGACTCACTTTCCTGTGGGTTTGTCCCACAGCTATCACTTTGATGAGATCAACTGTGGAGGTCCTTATCATGCAACTGTCATCTGGATGAGTTCAGAAACAATAATAAGGTTGTAAAGATGTGCAGAATTGGCCCCATGTTGTGTCAGTCTTCAAACAGTGCCATGATATGAGTTTGGAAAGCAGCTCCAATGCAGTATCTAAAGAAAACAGTGCCAAGAACCCAGCCCCAGCACTGTATACTGGAAGACCCAGCTTGGGATCTCTACTCTGGGGAGAGTGACGTTCAGGTCACTGTTGTCTAGTTTGGCACCACTCCCAAGAAACCACTGCTCTCATCACAATAGGCCTCATGATTCCCAGTACCCATGTTTTAAAGAAAACAATACTTCTAGCTGTATTAGCAGAAAGATAAGGAAATGAGGGTGGTGGGGCTCAGCTTGGGATAAGTGGCAGCATGATGAGAAATATTCGAGCTCATTTTGGCTTGGGAATATGTTGGATCAAGTTGTCTGCTCCTTGGGAGATATCCAGAGTTCCTGGAATACCCGACTTCCTGCTGCATGCTTTATTATTCATCTTTGGTTTCTGTCTTAGGACTGGGCACCTCTGGTACCCCCAGATCACTTGGTGTGAGAGCCCACCTTGATCCTCTCACAGGGGTGGGTCTTGCTACAGCATGACAAGCATCAATGTTTACTAACATGGGTATCTTCCTAGTGTTCCTCCGGAAGTGTAACCATACTGGGGCACTACTTTGGACTGATCCCATTCATTATAATCACCTGTGTTTCTAGTGGTTTGAAAAAGAATCAAAACAAAGTGTATTTAAGTGTGTGTGCCTGAATAAAGTAATTTGGGCCAGTTCACCTTCCACCTGTCCTTCCTGTCAACTGTGCTTCCCAGTTCTACATTTTATACAGATAGAAGTAGAATGTTTAATTTATCTATTTCAGTTGCATAAGAGATATACTTACATCAGTGTAGCAATCACTTCTCTGATTTAGGTTTTTGCTTTTGTTTATTATACAGAACAAAATTACTTACAGGTTGATCTATTTTCTCTGTGCTGGTCACACAGAATGTACAAATAGAAGCATAATTTGCTGCTGTGATTTCTTGGTCCAATATTGTGCTATAAAAGGCATTAAAAACCTTTGTTGTTTCCACGCAATTCCACTTTTGATTGGCAGCACCATTTATACATTCTTTGTATTTCTGCAAACAAAAAAAGTTTGCCATCTTATTTTAAGATTTCCAGTCGTTGCAATTTTTGTTCAACTAGTCATTTATGTTTTTTAAAAATGATTATTTTAAATATTCAGGTTTACCTGGCAAGAAACTAGTTCGATTTTTCTTTTCTTTCTTTTTTAATTGTTGTACATACAGTTGTTGCAGATACAATTGCTTTTGAAATACTTTTCATAAGCACTGTCAAGCCATTGCCACAGAAGCATGAATCATGGGGACAGAATACTTGTTTTTTATTTACTTCTTTATTTTTCATATTTATAGCCCACCCTACATCCAGTAGTACAATAAATAAAGCCAAAATTTATAGACAGTAATATACATTAAAATGGTGCTCACAGCCTAAGAGTGGAATTGGCTGGTTGTGAGGGATTCCTTGGCTCTCCAATAACACAAGAGTGATAGCCAGCAGTTGTTAAACGGGTGACAACAACCTCAAGGAGGCCATACCCAGATGCCCGCTGCCTCAGCCAAAGGCCTGGTGGAACAGCTCCGTTCTACAGTCCCTGCAGAATTGAAGAAGATCCTGCAGGGCCCTGATCTCAATGGGGAGCATGTTTCACCAGGCATGGGCCAGGTGAACCCTTCCTCCCTACACCATCGTCTCATCCACACATTGAGACTCCTGATCGCTGCCTGTCTCTCTGGCCCTGCACGTGGAACAGGTAGCACTTCTGAGAAGGCTATCTTGGAGGTCCTGGCCTTGAGTTTCCTGCCTGGAAGCCTAAATTTTTCCTCCAGAACCTCACAACTGCATTTCCCCACATCATTGGTGCCAACATGTACCACAACCACTGGCTCCTCCCTAGCACTGTCTACCAGCCTATCTAGAACATGCATAATGTCTGCTACCTTTGCACCAGGAAGGTAAATCACCATACAGTCAGTAGACGGGTTTGCCACCCAGCTGTCTACCTGCCTAAGGATCAAATCACCAACTACCAAGAGCCCCCCTCCCTCCCTGCCCAGGGATGGTTCCTTGGTGCAAAAGGATACCCGTTCACCAGCTGAGGAAGAGGTCCCTTCTGAGGGCACATTCCCCTTATCCTCAGCACGATGCCCTGTTTCCTCTCGACCCACATGCTCTTTGACAGCATCGGGGCTGCCATATTCAAAGTGGGACATATCTAACAAGTTTCTGAGAGTCTTCTCCATGCACCTAGCTGACTGTCTCTGCTTTTCCAGGTCAGCCACCTTGGCTTCAAGGGTGTAAACTCATGTCCTGCGAACCAGGAGCTCCTTGCACCGGGACACCCAAGACTTCTGTCCAGTGGGCAGATAGTCATACATGTAACACTATGTACAAGAAACTGTATAGCCCCCAACCCACTACTGGCATTCTGCCTTCATAACTGCTTTTTAAAAAATAATTATATATAATCCCCCTTTTAAAACCCTTTGTATTTATGTGGTTCTCCTTGTAGAAATCTACTTACCTTGCTGGGAACACAAGGAGACTAGGGCCATGGCATTCTAGTCCTTCCTGGGCTTCTTACAGAGCCCCTAGTCTAAGAGTCCCTAGTCTAAGAGCCCTTTGGCTTTCACCCTTCAGCTCATGCCTCTGGCGAGGTGCAGCCTTAAGTAGAAGCCTCACCCAGCAGAGGGCAGGGCCAGCAGATATTGAAATTACACCCAGGCAATCCAATTACAGTCAAACAATCACCCTTTCTCAAGCAGCCAGGATTCTGCAACAAATTAAAACTCATCCACACACTCCCAAACATATTCCTCCCACACAGTATCCTCAGCTAAATCTCCTCAGCTGAAAGCAAATAAAAAACACTCACCCTTCTAGCAGCTCTGTCTCCTGCTGCTTCTCAGAGCTCAGCTGGGTCAGCTCTGCCTCTGGTGAGGTGCAGCCTTCTCTCTTCTTCTTATTCTCTCCCAACCTTACCTTTTGTTATGTTTTATTTGTTTGTTTGTTTATTTATTTAATTCAATTTGTATCCCACCCTTCCCGCTGAAGGAATGTATATCCCTGCATTTCTGACCTCACAAGGGCCACCAAAGAGGCTAACAAATTAAAGTATACATAACATCACATTGTAAACCCAACTAAAAAACACATCATTACAATCAGGGCTTTTTTTGTAGAAAAAGCACAGCAGGAACTCATTAGCATAACAGGCCACACCCAACAGCAGAAATGCATTAGCATATTAGGCCACACCCCTGACAGAGCAACTCATTAGCATATTATGCCACACCCCACATTACCAGAAGTGTGGTCATCCAGCCACACTCACCTTTTGTTTCTTATTCTGTTTACCCTGTTTGTTGTCAAAACCCAGGGCTTTTTTTGTAGCAGGAACCCTTTGCATGTTAGGCCACACAACCCTAATGTAGCCAGTCCTAATGAGTTTCTCCTGTTGGGTGTGGCCTATTATGCTAATGAGTTCCTGCTGGGCGTGGCCAACTCGGGAGCCAGCCGGAACTCCGTTCCTGTGCGTTCCTGCCCCAAAATAGCCCTGATTACAATTTAAAAAAATAACTAAAACACCTACACAAACATAGAAACAACAATCAAACAACTGGGCAGAAAGGAGGGATCACTGAGGGAGTGCCAAATGAAACAAAAAAGTCTTCATCCACTGGCAGAGGGAGTCAACAAGAAGGGGATGGATGAATCTTCCTGGGTAGAGGGTACCAGAGTTTTTATGCCATGACCAGGAACACCCTCTCCCAGGTTGCCAACCATCTAATCTCAGAAAACGGTTGCACTCAAAGCAGGGCCTCTGAAGATGACCATAGTGGTTAGGTAGGTTAATAATGGAGTAGGAAGTTTTTCAGGTACATTGGTCCCAAACTATATAGGGCTGAAACAACATGCCATTTTCTTCTAGAATACAAGAAAGCCCCCTTTTTTAAACAACAACAACCATACAATTGTTAATGGTGGTATTTCATACACACACACACACACATACATAAAGGTAATCATTTGGCAATTTCTCTGTATACCTAGATTACAACTGTCCCTTACCTGAATGATAACAGCACATCCTTGCATTTTCAATGGAAACTTTGGACAGCCATTCAGAATATTAGGCATTGATACTGCTAACACTAGATTGGGGTCAGTCATTAGATGAAATGTCCTAGGAGCAGAAAGGTGATTGAGAGTATAAGATTACATCACAAGATATTTTGACGCTGGTTTGCTAACTGAATGGCACCGGTGTTCTTGTGATATATTCTAGAGCAGTGACCCAGCACATACCTACAGGGGTTGTGGCAGTTACAGCTAGACTTGAATTTCCCCGTGAATCACACATGAGATGGTTTAGTGAGAATCTGAAGAAGCTTATAATGTGTCCCCAAAGGGAGGCTTGGATAAATTCTACTATAAGGAGGTAAGAAGAAAAGGATTTCCCATAATGTAGGGGTCATTTTGTAGAAAAAGAGGTGCCGGAACTCATTAGCACAACTCATTAGCATAATTTATTTGTATATGACACACCCCCTGACATCACTGGAAGTGTGTCAGAAGGCTCAGGCTCCACTGGACTGTTTTGGATTCCTAGCCATTGGGGGGGGGACGTGCAGATCTGTCCTCGCAGAGGAGGGAGAGCTTGTACCTGAATAAAACTTGGTCTTAAATGTGCCACTGGGCTGTTTTGGACTGGGGGGCTGGGGGGGGCTCTGCAACTTACCTGGCTGCTTCTTGCTCTGACTGAGGGCTGCTGGGAGCAGGGGGTGGAGCTTATTGCATGTGCCCATCCCCTGGGCTCTTTACTGCCGGAGCTCCGCTCCTGTGCGCTCCTGCAGGAAATGACCCCTGCCATAATGTATTTATAATTTAAATGTAGAACCCTTCATAAGCAAAATTTGTAGTTGGCCATTTTCTCATCCATTTGTCTATGCTTTTTATTTTGAAAGGATTACACAGAATTCTAGCTAGAAGAGCATATGATGTCTGCACTTCAGAACAAGTGAAATGGAAACCTGACCTACCCTGACAGAAAGTCCACCTGCTGATAAGACTAGGAGGGCCAATAAAGCCTTGTGAAATTCCACACTCTAACAATGAACTTGTACCTGCTATCCTCTCTCCATATCCAGTATTGGGTGATGTCTTCACATTTCTTTTCCAACAAAACCACATCAGTACCAGAATGGAGGTCCGAATTCTTCACGCTCAAAACAAGATTTGGAAAGCTACAGCTGATAATTTTCCCATTTCTAAACTCAAACTGTTGATGATGGGCTTTCTGCAATTCTTTAGTCAGCTTATGTTGATGCCTAAGGTCAAGTAAATATATTTATTAGGAAAAGCACCCTGTGACATCACACTGTATGGTAACAGCAGACAAAAAAGACCTAGACAAGTGAAGTGTGCAGAATCTTTGTTCACGGCTAATGTGACCTGTGGCCTGACCTGGACAGTTCAGACTAGCCCGAACTTATCAGATCTTGGAAGCTATGCAGGGTTGGCCCTGGTCATTATTTGGATGGGAGACCACCAAGGAATGCAAGAACATCTCTTGCCTTGAAAAAACCTAAGCGGTTGCCATGTCAGCTGCAACTTCACAGCAAATAAATGAATAAATAAATAAATAAATAAATAAAAATACCTGTGAGTAGCCTGAATAGCCTAGAATAGTCCAAGCTTGTCAGCATTTGGAAGCTAAGCAAGGTTGGTCATGCTTAGTACTCTCTATGCAGAGAGGGGCAATGACAAACTACCTCTGCTCATGTTTTCCCTTGAAAACCCCATTAAGGGTTGCTATAAGTTGGTTCTGACTTGACAGCACTTAATTAAAATTATTAATGACCTGAAGGAAAGGTCAACTGAAACTATAGAAAGGACCTGGTGAACAGCACAGAGGAGTTTACTGACAAGCAGTGTAATCCTGTACGGTGAAGTCCTGAAACTGCCAAGTCCATTGGAGTCTTAGAAAACATATTTCTGTACAGCACAGAGGATTAAATGCTACCTTTACTTGAGCAGTATTACACTTGCTTGAAACTGGGGAATGGTTAGTTCCTACACTCAGTAGGAGTCATTTTGTTGCCCACTCTCTTTTAAAAGGGAACAGACTACCAGGGTGGGCAGGATAGCATGCTACTCAGTCAGTTGGAAAGCCCTTGTGGTTTATTAAAAGCCAGCACTTTCTCACCTTCCCACCTTTTTGCTGAAAGAGGTGCCCCAGTATCCCTCCCTTTAAGTATGGTATGGAACTAGTGGCCGCTTCTGGATCACGCAGGAATTATTTGGTTACATAAGAACATAAGAGATGCCAATGTTGGATCAGGCCAAAGGCCCATCCAGTCCAACACTCTGTATCCCACAGTGGCCAGAAATACCAGTGCCATCAGGAGGTCCACCAGTGGGGCCAGGACATTAGAAGCCCTCCCACTGTTGACCCCCCCAAGCACCAAGATGACAGAGCATCACTTGCCCCAGAGTCCCTATCTATACCTTGTGGCTAATAGCCACTGATGGACCTCTGCTCCATATTGGCCCTGAGTCAGTCTAAAATTGGTTTTTAGCAGAGATAAAATAGCTTAGCAGTGCCAGAGTAAAATAATTTAGACTGAGAGTCCATGTGTGTTTAAAAAGAAAGTTTTTACTACATTCTAGCATAGGGAAGGGTAACTGGGATGAAAATAACAACGGAGCTAAATTCCCTACAGCTTTACACTACAAAAGACAAGACTAGAAGAGAGCAATTATGGCTACTCTTTCTTTCTCCTTGAGAACAGCAAAACAAAGATGGGAAGAGGAGCCATAAAATGCTAAAACACCTTGACACTTTACTTCCAATGAAACTCCTAGATCAGGGAGAATTTTCCCGGGCTTGTAGTCCTAAACTAACATTGGTTACATGGGAAACATGTGATTTCCTGTGACAACACATTTAACCCCAGATACACTGAGTGTAATTTAACTTGTAATACCCAACAATTTTTTTGCCTGCCTCATACTCTATGGTGTGGGATGGAGCTGGTCAGAGCAGACTGGTAATGCCCCATTTAAATAGGGCCTGGTTAGAGCAATGAATGTATTATGTTTAATGCAGGCTTGTTACTATGTAAATTAGATCAGCGAGCACATGGAGGTATCTTAGGTCAGTTTAGGCTGTCCGAGTGCATGGGGAGGGAACTCTCTTGGTGCTGTTGGTTAACACCTGAGCTTTCATAGTGACCATTGTCTTGATAGGCAGAATCTCTTCATACAGTTTTGGTTGCAGGCAAGGACAAGTGATGCTCAGCTGAGAGCCAGTTTGGTGTAGTGGTTAAGTGCGCCGACTCTAATCTGGGAGAACCGGGTTTGATTCCCCACTCCTCCACTTGCCCCTGCCTGGATGACCTTGGGCAAGCCGTAGTTCTGATAAGAGCTGTCCTTGAAAAAGAGCAGTTTCTTTAAAGAGCTCTCTCAGCCCCACCTACCTCACAGGGTGTCTGTTGTGGGGAGGGGAAGGGAAAGGAGTTTGTAAGCTGCTCTGAGACACCTTTGGGTAGTGAAGGGCGGGGTATAAATCCCATCTCTTCTTCTCTTCAGCTACGTAGTACAGTGGGCTTGAAGCCAGGGTAGGATTTCACAAATGCTGACAAACCTGTTAGGTAGTCTCTAAGGGTGTTCACACTAATTGGGTAAATAGTTAGCCCATTGCATAACCCAGTCTTGGTGTCTTCTTTTTTTTGGGGGGGGGGTAGGGGACTAAAAGGAAGACAAACTTGAATGCCATCCAGCAAATCTCTTCAGCCTGTCTTGATTTTTAAGTAGTGATGCTAGAACATATAGTAACAGAGAATGAACACAGCAAAAGAAGTACAAATGATAGAGAATTGCCAAGAGAATAATAAAATTATCCCCCAAATATTATATGAAATGTAAACTCAATGCCTCTAAAAACATGTTTTTTATGATAACATTTTTGACTGTTCTTGCTAGTCAAAGAACACACATGCTGGTTCTTTATTTACCCTCCTGCCTCTTTTATCCTTTCCACTAAGCCATATTATCTGAAATGTCTTCTCTTCCAAACTCTAATATTGTTATATCAGTGTTCCTGGAAAACACCTGTGTGGTTTTCAGAGCTCAGACAGAAATGGCCTTTTAGGAGATTGTTAAAAGGTTGCTGGGAATGAGAGGCTGAGGGCTTCAAATAACTCAGGTGCAATTGTCTCCCACTCCTAATGAAGAAAGCAATATGTCCTCTACCATTCCTTCTTGTTACAGAGATTAATTTTCATACTTAGCGTAATCACAATGGTTGGATGAGGAATGGGGCTCAGGGTGTGTTTTTATTGCCAAAAAAGGTACACCTCTTAACTCATAAACCAAATGTAATAGACTTCAACATGACATTTACGCATTCTGGTGGGGGCCTAACATATCCAGATATAGGTTTAGTTCTAACTAGGAATGACAAGATCTTCACAATGAACACGTTCAGTAAGTGATCATACTGTTTTCAACAGCTCCAAGTACTCTTGAGCTAAGCCTCAGCTCCTCCTCCCCTGCCATTATTGGATTTGAGCGGTGTGCTAAATAGCTTTGCAACTGTACAGTAGATTTGGAGTTTCTTTTCTGCCCTATGATTATTTTTGTACTTGTACAGTAGATGAAGTCAGTTTTCTCCCAGAGACATGGATAGTTATGTCAAGTAATTAAATGTTGTAGTAAGGAAGAAGGAAAAACTATGATTCCCATAAGACTACACAAAAATGCACATGCAAAAACAAATGATGTCAATAGCTTAGACTTAGGTGAATACCAAATAGCAAGTCATTTTTTATTGATAAATAGCTGAACTACTGGTTTGCTCACTGTTTATTGGCTGTAGAGTGGCACACAGTGATGACGGGTCTCCACACGTAGAGGAAGACTACGTTTCCCATTGTGCTGTTGGACTAGACTGTGTATGATTCAAATACTGCTGATTACTCTGTACTGTTTGAATCTGTGGAAAGTTATATGTTGAACAGGCTCAAGCTACTCTCACACAGTTGAACTGCTTGATAAAAAATTGGCTTCCTGTTTAAAACTGGTGAGCAGAACATTAGGAGAACTGACTGGTGCTCAAACATCCTTAGCTCTATATTAAGAAGATTTAACTTGGCCACTCACAAAACTTATTTCCATTAGAATTTTATAGCATGCAATTAGTGCACAACTGAAAGCTCTGCATTCTGTACCTGGCTTACTAGGTTTACGATGCATATCTGACGTTCTTAGTACTGTCACCCTAAGGAAATTGGCTATAGTATATTACTACAGTGTATATTTAATAGGGTCACATATACAGAAATATCAGATTCATCATCCTTGATTGCTCCTTGTTTAAAGCCCCTCCAAAGATTTTCCTTGTTATAGATTGTGTAGTTATAAAAATCTAGTAGCAATAATGTCATTGAAGAAAATTTAGATGCAAAAGAAGGAAGATCATTTTACCATGCATAAAATATACATATCTGACCTGTATTTTTGATCTAATTCCACACTTTCGAAGAACTCTTCACCTTTCTCCTTCTGGAAGCTGCTGTCCTCCTCATAAGCATTAGAATTTTGCTGCCAATTATATTTAGGAGTTGTACAATATTTATCAACTTTAAGATGGGACCTTGCGTGTGAACTCCTAAAAAGATGTTAAACTCTATATGAAACTCATTGTCAATTTAGATTTCACAAGGAGATCTCAATAATCTATTAAAGCTGAATTTCAAAAGGATGTTAAGAACTAAAACAAGAACCCCCCCCCTTGTGTCAATGGGAGTTTTATCTGAATAAACAGCAATGGCTGTTCTACCAGGTTGGGGCCACGGCCAAAAATGCCCTGGCCCTGGTCGAGGACAGCTGGATGTCTCTTGGGCTGGGGACCACCAGCAGGTTCTTATCAGCTGAGCGTAGCGCTCTCTGGGTGGTATAGCAGGAGAGGCGATCCTGAAGATACATGGGTCCCTAACCGTTAAGGGTCTTAAAGGTTAATACCATAACTTTGAACCTGATTCGGTACTCTACCAGAAGCCAGTGCAGCTCAAAAAGCACAGGTTGGAAATGTGCCGTATGCAGAGTCCCCATGAGGACTGTGCTGTCGCATTCAGGATCAGCTGGAGTTTCCAGGTCAGTCTTAAGGTTAGCCCTATGTAGAGCGAGTTACAGTAGTGCAATCTGAGGTGACCATTGCATGGATTACTATGGCTGGGTCAGGGCGAAACAGATAGGGGGCCAGTTGTCAGACCTGGAGCAGCTGGAGAAATGCTGGTCTGGCAACATTTGTGATCTGGGCCTCCTTTAATAAGGAGGCATCCAGAATCACACCCAGATTCTTGACAGTTGAGGGCACAGTGTCAAGAGCTGGGAGATGGCCCCCCAACCTTGCAATTCAGGAATCCTTGGGAAAGTACACCCAGGGATTTGATAAGGTTCCCCAGTGTCCACTATGGATATAGAATGGGTAAAAATAATTTTATGAAGTCCCCACATATACATTCCTGGGATTCAGGTATCTCTGGGAAACCACACCTAATGATTTTGTAAGACTATCTTTAATTAACAATTTTGGGCTTTTATTTTATTTATTTATTTATTTATTATTACTGTTTTTTGCAACCAGAGTCATAAGCAGCAAATTTTTGGGCTTTAAGGATGTGTTTGTTGATAAAAACTTACCTCACTAGACAGTTTGCTGTCCTAGTAAGATAAGTTTTTATCAGAGAACATGGCCTAAAAGCCCAAAAGTTTTAATTAAAAGTTGTCATGATGCCAGATATGAAAGCTTCAAGATAAAGATTCTGTAAGAATCTGTATTATGAATTCATTCTGTAGTTGTGTGGGTTTTTAAAATAAAATCACATTAGAGAACAGAACTGTCAAATTCTATTTTGTGGCATTATTTTATAACATCACACTAGAGGGTCACTTTCACAGTAGGGACAGTAGACATAGGTATAACACATCTGAACATTTATAAATGCCATTTTTGTTTCTAGAATGTCTAATACCTCCCTCCCAAAGTCTGTTTAAATATATACACCACAGCTGTTCCATAATTTAAGATTACTTACAAACATTCATCTGTTTTGTCTTCAACATTTTTAGTGTTTCCTTCAGCTTGTATTCCCTCCAACTCCTCAAAAACCCTTTCCTCTTCAAAACCCACTATAGTTCTTTCAATGGAAAGTTTGGTTCCAACAATATGATTCTTTACCTCTAAAGCAAGGTCTAGAGAAATGTACACAAAAATATTTTTATTTAAATAATGGTACAGACGAGGTTTCTTGCCAAACAAACATGCTAAAAGGCAAACTATATTTTCAAAATAGCAGATGATGTTTCTACAGGAAGATTTATGTGTAGAGACAGTGTGGTGTAGTGGTTGGAATGTCAGTCTTGGATCCATGAGACCCAAATTTGAATTGCCAGACCTACTATGAAAGCTCACTAGGTCACCTTGGGCCAGTCACTCTCTTACAGCCTAAACTATTTCACAGGGATGTTGCTGTGAGGATACAATGGGAGAGGGGCAAATGATTGTTGGATCCCCAAGCATCGAGAATAAATCCACGTTTCAAGAAAAGCAAAATTTATTTCAAAGCGTTGAAGACATACTCAAACACGTTCTTTGTTAGAACTGGGGATACACAGGTAGGGCGAGCATAATAAAGGAAATTCAAACAGATACATATCCAATGAATAACATTCCCGCTGGCGGGCTAATGAAACGGTTGCGCGCCCAGTCCATGGGAACCAGGCAGAACATCAGACAAAACACAGGTGCAGTTCTCATGAGATAGCAATAGGCAAGCATTACAGCATCTTCTCCCCCACACATCCACCAGTAGTTATCTTATGCATTCCAGCACAGAAGCAGGATAGTAGAAACAAGCCGGGTGCAACAGGGTAAGGATATGTACACAGAGGTCACAGAAAACAGAATGGCAGCTTGCTGACATACTGCCCCCCTTAAAATACATCTAAAACACACCTCCCGGGTCGGGCGGGAGATCTCCCGGGCTGGGCGGGAGACCTCCCGGTTTGTCCGGGAACCTCTTGTGGAAACTACGGATCATGTAAGGGGCCCGAATATCCCCTTCTTCCACCCATTCGCGGTGTTGGGGACTGAAATCAACCCATTCGATAAGGTACCAGAGTTTACCACGTTTCAATTTACAATCCAGGATATCAGCGATCTCAAAATGTTGATCCCCTTCCAAAATGACAGGTGGAGGAGGAGTAACCGATGGTCTCCAGGGAGACGGGCCAGGATCCTTCTTCAACAGGCTCATGTGAAAAACAGAATGCAGAGCACGTAAATTCTTAGGCAAAACAACATCAACCGCCACATTATTTATGACTTTACGCACTTTGAATGGACCAATGAACTTCCACCCCAATTTCCTGCTAGGTCGCAGCATTTTAATGTTCTTGGTCGAGACATACACAAGATCCCCAGGTTTCAGATCAAACCCCACCACCCTACCCTTGTCTGCCTGGGCCTTGTAAGCAGCCTTGGCTGCGTCAAGCGTTTGGCATAGCAGAGGCCATGCATTTTGCAAAGAAGTACACCAAGTATTAGCATCCCCAACGGGACGTTGGCCCATCCCCTCCAGGAAAGGGAGGGGGGGCTGTCGTAACCAGAAACAGCTTTATAAGGAGACATGCCCGTGGAGCTATGGACAGTGTTGTTATAACAATATTCAGCAAGAGGCAACAATTCACACCAATCATTTTGTTGATAATTAGTAAAACAACGAAGATATTGCTCCAGGGTCTGATTCACTCGTTCTGTTTGTCCGTCAGTCTCAGGATGATACGCGCTGCTGAGCCCTTGTTCCACCCCTAAAATGGAAAGAAGTTCCCTCCAAAACTTAGAAACAAATTGGGTCCCCCTGTCAGAAATTAATTTAGCAGGTAATTGATGAATTTTCACCACGTGAGACATAAACGATTTCGCCAACTTCTGTGCTGTAGGCAAGGAAGGAAAAGGCACAAAATGAGCTTGCTTAGAAAACAAATCAACAACCACCCAAATAACAGTGTTCCCTTTGCTCACAGGGAGGTCAGTAATAAAGTCCATGGACACCACTTCCCAAGGCCTCGATGGAGTAGGGAGTGGTTGCAGAAGACCGGGAGGCTTGCCCCCCCTGGGTTTAGTTAAGGCACAGGTCTGACAGGATCGAACAAAAGTCAATAGGTCTTTGCGCATGTGTGGCCACCAAAACTGTCTGCGGATGAGTTGCAGTGATTTAACAAAACTCCAATGTCCTGCCAGTCTGGAACCATGAGCAGAATCCATCACTTCCCTCCTCATTGAAATAGGCACATACAGTTTGTCCCCAGAATAAATCAGACCTTCTGGGCTACGGACATAATCCGGCAATGCCCGCAGGGAGGCATTATCTTCATCAGTAAAAGCAGAAACATATTTCTGGACCCAGGCCCCCCCCCCACAGGGAAAAGGGAAGGCGAAGTTTCATCAGAGCGCGGAATCGAGCGCGCTTGCGCACGGGTGACCACAGCCCCCCCCAGGTGGGAGGGGGAAAAAACAGAGTCCATGATGATTTCACGCTGACTGTCATGTTGTGGGAGGCGTGAGAGCGCGTCAGCCAGGGAATTAGCCGTCCCAGGGAAATGACGAAGAGTGAATCAAAACTTAGCAAAGAAGTCCGCCCAACGAAGTTGTTTAGCGTTGAGAGAACGGGGGGATTTCAGCATTTCAAGATTTTTATGGTCAGTCCAGACTTCAAATGGCAGTTGAGCCCCCTCCAACCACTGCCTCCAAGTGGAGAGAGCCAGCCGGATAGCCGACGCCTCCTTCTCCCAAATCCCCCAGTTTCGTTCAGCGTCCGAAAAATTTTTAGACACAAATGCAAGGGGGTGTAAACGACCATCTTCCCCTTCTTGCAAAATAGCGGCCCCCATTGCCACATCCGAAGCATCAGTCTGGACAATGAATTTTTTAGTTTCATCAGGGCGCGCCAGCACGGGCTCAGACGTGAACATACGTTTAAGTTTCTCAAAAGCCTCCGCGCAAGCAGGGGACCATTTAAGTGGGGCGCCTGGTTTGGTAGCATCAAACCCCTTTCCCTTGGTTTTCAACAAATCGGTTAGAGGAAGGGCAATTTGAGCGAAATTCTGGATGAAATTTCTGTAAAAATTGGCGAATCCGAGGAACATTTGCAATTGTTTGCGGGTTCTGGGGGGTTCCCATTCAAGCACGGCCTGTATTTTAGCAGGGTCCATTTCCACCTTCCCCCCAGAGATGCGATAACCCAAAAAGTCAATGCAGGGCTGGTGGAATTCACATTTAGACAGTTTGGCGAACAGGTTGTGCTCATAAAGCCTCTTAAGGACCTGGCGCACCAATTTAATATGCGACGGGAGGTCCTGAGAGTACAGCAACACGTCATCAAGGTAAAGGACCACTCCTTTGAACAAGAACTCATGTAGGACCTCATTGATTAGGTTCATGAAGACCCCCGGAGCCCCTTGAAGCCCGAAGGGCATAACGAGGTACTCAAACTGCCCCAAAGGGGTATTAAATGCAGTCTTACTTTCATCCCCCTCCCGAATGCGCACACGGAAATATGCATCTCGGAGGTCAAGTTTCGAGAAGATTTTGCCCTTGGTGGCCTCAGCTACCAAGTCCTTGATTAGCGGGAGGGGGTAGGCATTGGACAAAGAAACAGCGTTCAAACCCCTATAATCCGTGCACAACCTGAGCCCCCCGTCTTTCTTCTTCCGGAAGAGAACCGGCGCGGCGAAAGGGGAGGAAGCCGGACGAATGAAACCGCGGGCCAAGTTTTTATCAATAAAATTCCGCAGTTCAACTTTCTCAGCCGGCCCCATCGCATAGATTTTACCTTTAGGCAATTTACAATCAGGCAAGAGTTCAATAGCACAGTCAGTAGAGCGATGGGGGGGCAATTCGTTAGCTTCATCTTCGCCAAACACTTTCGCCAAGTCTCTATACTCTCGAGGCAAAGACGCTAACTCTTCCGGCTTCAAAGCGCCGCAGGGGAACTGCGCGGCAGGCCGGTCCCCCCACGAATCCAACCAGCAGTGATCTACACATTTAGCCGACACAAATTTGACAACCCCTTCTTCCCACAAGATGTAAGGGTCATGGGTAAAAAGCCAGGGACTCCCCAGTACCAAATCAAACTGCGACTTAGGGGTAACAATGAAGGTCCTGGATTCCCAATGATCGCCAGCCCCCAACCGCAAAGCCATAGTCTCATGCGTACAAGGTTCCATGGGCGCCCCATCCATTTGGGTAAAAATGATGGGAGACTTCAAGGGGACTATCCCCGCTTCCAGTGCCAATAACACTCTAGGGCTGATGAGATCCCTCCCACACCCAGAATCAATCAACGCTCTCACCCTAACGTGGGTCCCCAGGAGCGGATTCATTAACGAGACAGTCACGAAAAACAGGGAAGGGGTTTCTCTCACCACCTTGGGCGCAGAACTAGAATGGCCGTGTCGTTTTGCGCCTCTCACAACAGGCCGTTGTCGTTTTCCGCCGGTTCAACCTCTACCTCCTCTTCTGACCCGGCAGTGGGCGGCTCGGTTCCCTCCGGACCTTGGGCCGCCTGCAGAGCTTTGGAGAAACGCGGTTTAGCCATCCCCTTCGTCCCCGTCAGTGGCGTCTTAGGGCTCGGAGTAGGCGGCTTGTCTTTTACCTGACGGCTGCCACAATCCACAGCGAAATGCCCCTTCTCCCCGCACTTGAGACAGAGCCCCATCTTCATACGTAGTTCTCGTGCCGATTCCGACAGGCGTTGAGTCTTGGGTCTGGAGGCACTGGCAGCGGCGGGTCTGTTGGTCGTAGCAGCCAGGTCGAGTTTGATGGTGTTGAGCCGATCCTCTGCATTTTCAGCTTCCTGGGTCCAGGCCATCAGGGAGACAGGATTGACAGTCTTCAGAACCGTTTCTCGGATGTCTGCGTTGAGTCCCAATCGATACATCTCAGCCAATATATGATCAGGGTAGTCTCGGAGCTTAGCTGCTTGCTTGTGGAATTCCAGAGTGTACTCGCGAACCGACTTCTTGTTCTGGCGGTAGGTGCGGAGAAACGCTTTAGCTCTTTGGCTCGCGTTGACATCTTCAAACCTCGCCCGCAGCGCCCACATGAATGCTCGCAAATTCAAAAGTTCCGGACCGCGGTCATTGTGCAGTCCAACATACCATGTGGCGGCGTCTCCTTTCAGTCTCGCCGAGATGACATCAATAAGGCCAGCTTCATTTCGGAACAGGTGTCGGCTCTCTTCTACGAATTTATGCACTCTCACCGTGAAGAAAGCGAGTTCATCTGGGTTGCCGTCAAAGGTAGCCTCCAGTAGATCTTTGGGTCTGGGCCGTGGAGGCCTTACCAACGGTCCCAGCTGACCCGGAACTCCCCTGAGAGGGAGACCCGGACCAACCGGTGGCCCCGCTGGCATTGGCCTCATCGGCGGCGGCAGACCCGGCACCGGCGGACCCCCCGGCATCGGCTGTTGCACAGGCCCTTGCTGAGGCGGTCCCGCCGGCGGCTGTGTATCCCCAGTTCTAACAATATGTTGGATCCCCAAGCATCGAGAATAAATCCACGTTTTCAAGAAAAGCAAAATTTATTTCAAAGCGTTGAAGACATACTCAAACACGTTCTTTGTTAGAACTGGGGATACACAGTTAGGTCAAGCATAATAAAGGAAATTCAAACAGATACAGATCCAATGAATAGCATTCCCGCTGGCGGGCTAATGAAACGGTTGCGCGCCCAGTCCATGGGAACCAGGCAGAACATCAGACAAAACACAGGTGCAGGACTCATGAGAAAAGCAATAGGCAAGCATTACAGCATCTTCTCCCCCACACAACCTCCAGCAGTTATCTTGTGCATTCCAACGCACGTGGCCTCGGGGCCCCGATGGTTCGAACATCCACTCTTCGAGGTCTTGCTCAGAACACCCCTTCTCCGAGGTAGCCCCCGGCTCTGGGAACAATCCCTTGTCAAACAGACTTTCACGTAATCCGCTCCCTCGACGGGAGTACACCTCTCGGGTGCCCTGAGTGTTGTACATAGTCCAGTCATCCTGCTGTTGAGTCTTCCGCGGACCCCAGTGCGAAGGGGTCGGAGGCGGCCAAGACAGATGTGCAGGCCGGCGGGGAATCGTTCCCCCCACGGCACCCTCCAGCGAGGCTGCCGTCACCAAAGGAGCGGAGGTGTGTGGGACCGATCCTGAATCCCCCTCCGTTTTCGGTAGGTCTCCCTCAGCTCCGCTCATGATCTTGCCAGATTCGGAACGATAGGAGAAAGGGAGTTCTAACAATATGTTGGATCCCCAAGCATCGAGAATAAATCCACGTTTTCAAGAAAAGCAAAATTTATTTCAAAGCGTTGAAGACATACTCAAACACGTTCTTTGTTAGAACTGGGGATACACAGGTAGGGCGAGCATAATAAAGGAAATTCAAACAGATACATATCCAATGAATAATATTCCCGCTGGCGGGCTAATGAAACGGTTGCGCGCCCAGTCCATGGGAACCAGGCAGAACATCAGACAAAACACAGGTGCAGTTCTCATGAGATAGCAATAGGCAAGCATTACAGCATCTTCTCCCCCACACATCCACCAGTAGTTATCTTATGCATTCCAGCACAGAAGCAGGATAGTAGAAACAAGCCGGGTGCAACAGGGTAAGGATATGTACACAGAGGTCACAGAAAACAGAATGGCAGCTTGCTGACAATGATGCTGGAAGAATCCTTTAGGTCTCTATTGGAGAGAAAGGTAGGGTATGAATAAACAAGAAAACAGTATCTCAGTACTGAACTTTAGACGTTAAACTTCACCTTTGAGAATTCCACCAAATGAAAATGCTGGCTTAAGTCCAAGTAGGGGGAAAGAGGATACCTTACTCTCTTCCCTACTACACCTTCAAACAGTTTTTTAAATCAGATAAATGACATGGGAGGGACGAGTAAACCACCCTCTTCTTCAGCACCACAGTCCACACTGGCTCCTGCTACTCTGCTGTTAGTTAGGGCCAAATAGCACTTCTTGAGTGACAGTCATATAATTCCAACAGGACTTGTAGTATTACACTGTGAGAAAGGCATCTACCTGGCTGTGAGAGATTTAAGATGTTGTTAATGTTATGGAACTCCCCACAACTGAAACTTTACAATCATATGTGTGCTTCCTATTTTCTCCCACACAGAGGGTGCGTTCAGACGGGGGATCTACAACGGAATAGGTGATGGTTCCAACCGGTGTACTTACCGGCGTTCACACAGCGAACATCTGCCTCCCGTCCCTAACCGTTGTAAACAGCTTTACACCGTTGTACTCTGCCACTAGGTCCCCAAGTGGTGGTATCCTGAGTACAACGGTTGTAATCGCTGTACCCCTCCGTCTGAACGCTCTCCAACGTTGTACAGGCACTTCCGTTTGGAAGCCTGAGGCTTCCGCTTTTTGCCCGCCATTTTATCTAGGTTGGCGATATGCGCTTGGGCGAAGCTTCGCCCCGTTGTTAATAAAGAAATTAAAAGGTTGTTATGTGCTTCTGCAAAGCCGCCTCTCCTCTTCCCCTGCCCACCGCTGCTGTTGCTGCTGCTGCTGCAGCCGCTTTTGCTCTGGCTGCGGCTGCAGAGTGTTTTTCATGATTCCGCCCTGCCCTCCTCCTCCCTCCTTCCTCCTCCTCCTCGGCTGCTGTGGACTAACTCTCCTCCTCCGGGGCAGCGGCGAGGGAGGGGAGTTCGTCAATGGGCAGCCGGCGGCGGGCCTGACTCACGCATGCCAAAAAAAAAAGAGGGAGGAGAGGTGGGAGGGGGCAACGCAAGTGCAAGGATCTCCGCTGCCTCCCCTGCAGGAGCCGGCAGCTCCTCCCCGGGAGACTGCCTTTCCAGGCTCCCTGCCCGGCCTCGTTTGCCCGTGCTCTTCACCCCCTCCCTCCTTCCCGGCTCCATTTGCTGTCAAAAAAACAATAAAACAACAGCGCACGCGCCCAGAGCCCAGCGGCAGCCGATCGGCTTCATTAGAAGGAAGCCTGCCTATGCGCATGTGCAAACTCTGTAAAAATAAAATAAAAAATGCCGATGTGCTCTCCTGAGTGCCTGAGGTGTGGACGGGCATATTGCGATGTGCTGGAGGTGAGTGTGATCGCGTTTCAACCGGCATAAACTGCAACGGTTCCAACCGGTACAGTTTATGCCGGCTGAAACGCCCCGTCTGAACGCACCCAGAAAGTCACTAGAAAACTACCCATTGGTGTAGCAGATGGGGACGGGGGTTGAGTGTGGAGTATCCATGTTTCAAGAAACAAAGAGTTACATTCTGGGCACTTATACATGGCTGGGAACCAGAATGTACCCTAGTAACAGAAAGAAAGTTACACAACTGGACTGAGCCTAAAGAGAAAAACAGGTTCATCTTGAGCTATAGAACTCATAGTCTTGGTAACAAAAACATTAAACCAACTGAGAATATGTTCAGGACTTAATACAGAGAGCATAATCCAGTCACTGTTAAGCAGTACTGACTTGTTTAGACATTGCAAGACATGACATGACAAGAAACCATGGCTTAAATAGACTAAATATAATTAGGGGCACGTCAAACCATAGTTTGATGTTGGTTTATTGGCTCAAAGGTTAAGATGCTGAGCTGCAGGCCACAAGGTCTGTAGTTTGGCAGTTCGAGACCCTAGTGCCGCGTGATGGAGTGAGCTCCCATCTCTGACCCCAGCTCCTGCCAATCTAGCAGTTTGAAAGCAAGAAATTGCAAGTAGATAAATAGGCACCACTTCGGTGGGAAGGTAACAGCATTCCGAGTGCCTCTGCATTTAGTCATGCTAGCCACATGACCATGGAAACATCTTTGGACAGCGCTGGCTCTTTGGCTTGGAAACGGAGATGAGCACCTCCCCCTAGAGTCGGATTTGACTGGCTTTCGAGCAAGGGAAACCTTTACCTTTAGCTAGTCTTCACTACAGTTTCATATGCCATAATTCTGGCTTCTTCCTTGGTGCCACCCTTGGCAATATTGCAGGCTGGGGTAACAACCAGATCTTTGTGCAAGAGGCCACAGGAAGAATAATGGTTATTCAACCAGGATTTGTCAAGTCAATTAGGATTTGAACAATCATCTACCAAATATAATGAAACCAACTAGAATTAAATAAACCAGGGATTGTATATTGTCTCAACTGAGCCACTAATAAATATCATTGCTTTTAATCAGAGAAATGTAAACATGTGCTGAAGTCCTCCCAACTAGTGAAAGCAATAGGACTTTCCCATTCTTATCTTAACCACACTTGGTTTTTCTTATATGCATATATTAAACATACATTTTACAAGAACAGTAGAGATTGTGATATGCTTACTTTTTGGGTTACGCATGACACAGTACGCACGAACAGCCGTCACATCAGACATTAAATTACTCAACTGGAGGAGTTTCTTGTTCTGGGCCATGATCAAATGTGGATCAATCCACTGTTCTCCACATGAAATGTAAACCTGTTACAAAAATGATGCATTTGTTTGTTTCACATTCATATAGGAAGAAAGTAATAGGTCCCGTTCATGGCATGGCTGTTTGCGATGGCACAGTGTGTCCCGCTGCAAACGCGATCAGACGCGACAGCAGTTTCCTTCATTGGCACATGTTCCCAGCACGCTCCAATGACGCAAGAGGAGCGCGCTGGAGCGATCACACAAGGAGAGTCCGGCAGCGGCCCATCACAAGCCATTTGCTAGTGGACTTTCGGAGGTAGCGTTTTACTCCGCATCCTTGGCTGGCTGAAACGGGTGCGCTACGCTGGCCAGATGTTGCTGTGTGATCGCACCTTTATAATCCGCCCGGCATTCGTGCCGCTCCCGTGGCAACTTCTGCGTCTGATCAGAGCCATATTTATGTTTAAGAATATTTCAGTCGTTAGAACCATGGGAGAATAACAGAGTGATTTTATTACGTAATAACTTTAACATTGCAATTCCTAAGATTAAAAAAAGCCAAAAAATATTTTGAAAACCATTTAAGAAACTCCATTGCTCACTAAAGTGACAAATCTTACATATCTTGTCCATTTTGAAACAGCTGCACTGGCTGCCAGTTTGTTTCCAAGTTCAATTCAAGTTGCAGGTTATGACCTTTAAAGCCCTTCGTAGCCTGGGACCCACATATCGGAAGGACTGTCTCCTCCCATGTATTCCCATGTGCCCACTACAGTCACCAGGCTGCTACCTGATGACTCTTCCCCCATTCAGGGTGACCCACCTGAGCTTTCTCCCTCATCGCTCCCATACTGTGGAATAGAGGTGAAGGTGAGAGGTGAAGAGGTGACAGGAGGCCCCTCGTTAGAGATCATTAGTCAATGCTGCAAGTCTTCTTTGGTTGCCAGGACTTTTGAAGGGGTATGAGCAGCACTTGGAGGGGTTATTTGGTTTTCATCTGAACTATTTTAATTATTGTTTGTATGCTACCTTGGGCCAAAAGGAAAAGTGAGGTATAAATATTAGAATTAATAAATAAATAGAAAGTAATTGTTTTGTCCTCATTTGCTCAGCTGAGTGACATGCAGCATCTTTCAACCAACTGAGCACATATTTATCTCCTTTGATTTATAAAGAGGAAGCCAGAATTTTAAAAGTTAGTTCATTCTGTTGCCCTGTGCATGTTTATGAATATAAATGAAGCCTACATACATTTAAGAACTCCATATTCTAAACTAGACTTGAAACTTTGTTCCTGTTGCACTTCCCCAGCTAAGGAGTTTTTGTTAGGATAATTCTCCTTCAAGTTAAATTTATGCTCTATAAGGTGCTATCAGAGAGTCAAGCTTTAGTAGATTGCATTGAGAGACCTTTGCTAAGGCACAACCAGGAATATACACAGATAGATGAGAGTTTCCCAATCATTTTAGCGTTTTATACTTTCCATGCCAAGTATTTAAAATGCCCTGTGGGATCCATGCTGATTGGGCCCTCAGAGCAGCTCTCCTGTTTTCTCCCCGGGGGGGGACACCCATTTGGGCACTTGATAAGGTGAGGGCAGAGGACAAGAGTTCCTTGGGCCACCATGCTGCAGGCCCAATCAGAATCAGGCCCTCACTATAAAATGGTGCTGGTACCCTGACATCTAGTTTGGCCCTGATACATTCCCGTTTCCCTCCCAAAATGACAGTAGTGACACCAGGGCTATTTTTGGGCAGGAACACATAGGAACGGAGTTCCGGCTGGCTCCCAAGTTGGCCATGCCCAGCAGGAACTCATTAACATAATAGGCCACACCCAACAGCAGAAACTCATTCGGGTTGGCTACAATTAGGGGTGTGTGGCCTAACATGAAAAAGCCCTGGGTTTTGACAACAAACAAGATAAAGAGAATAAGAAGCAAAAGGTGGGTGTGGCTGGATAACCACACTTCTGGTAACATGGGGGTGTGCCCTGATATGCAAATGAGCTGAGCTGTCAGGGGTGTGGCCTAATATGCTAATGAGTTCCTGCTGTTGGGTATGGCCTATTATGCTAATGAGTTCCTGCTGGGCTTTTTATGCAAAAAAAAGCCCTGAGTGACACAATCACAACTGGAGCTTGCAGGGCTTCCGGTTTGGCTCCCGCGAATGGCGGACGCATCCTCGGGTCGCTCCCGAGGGCATCTCACCCGCCCGCGGTGGAGGAGGGAAGCCGCGCGAGCGGAGACCCAAACGAGCCCCTCAGGAGAGGGGCTCGGATCCGGGGCGCGTTAGGGTGCACTAGGGGGGAGTCTCTTTCTCGGCCGAGGAGGTAAACCCTCTAACTTCGTTAGCGAGACAATAAAGGGGGGGGGTTGGACTGTGCGAGTAGTGGTGATTTGTTTTGATGCATTTGGAGTAAAGCGAGAAAATTTCTGTTTCTTTGGAGCGCGTTTTAAGAACTTTATTAAAAGTAAACAAAAATAATAAGATGTCGGAGCTGGGCTAAAAGACAAGCGGAGAAGAAGGGAGGAACTTCCGGTCTGGGCGTTTGCTTTTTCGTGAGAACCGGCTGATTAATGTTTGGAATGTTTATGGCTGTGACTCTGGCGGGGAACTGTGAGAAAAGCTGAACTGTGACAGCGAGAAAGTGCCTTACAAGCGCTTTTAAAAGTCAACAGTTGCGGAGGAAGATCCAGCGAAGAGAATGGCAGCGTTTAAAAGTGAAACTGGAATAATAAAAAAAAGAAAATCCATTCTCAGAGCTAGAGATCTTTTGAAAGGGCATGAAAGAGCATGAAAGAGTGAGGATTTACAGTACATGAAATGGAAGCGTTAACAGCGACCCGGAGGAGGACTGGAAAAGCCGGAGAGAGGGAAACAGAAGAAGCCCCTCCATGAAATCGGGAATTTAAAAGAAGCCAGCACGCGAAGGAGCGGTTCTGAATGCGCCTTGAGGAAACTTTAATTAACAGAGCATCGAATGAACACTACTAATACACTAACATAGATAACACCTTTAACTGGTTTGAAGAAAGAAGTTTGACTGCACACAGAAGAAGCCTAAGAAGATAACTTGGACATTACTAACAGATTAATTTACAAGTTAATATATCACTCAGCTTTCTCTTTCTCCCACTATATACCCTCCCTATTTTTCTATTTAAGCAAAATACCTCTCCTTTTCAGGAGAGTAAATAAAGCCTTTATCAAAAAACAACAACAACAACAAAACAACTGGAGCTTGCAGGACCATGCACCAATGTCCACCCCCCCCTCCAATTCCCATTCAGCTGCAATGCTGCCACTGACAGCTTTGGACAAATGGGCACAGGGAATTACTACAATACTGCTGCTAACCCACAGTGCAGGAGGAATGCAAATGATCCCCATCTCACACTGACATACCGGCTATGGAATTTCTGATGACAAAGAGCTGGCACGAGTAAGGTCCATCTCAGCATTCATGTGTCTCCTAGTGAATCAGCACTGTCAAGAACAGGAAGCTACAGTGTACTAAAATGATGAGGGAAGCCAGGGAGCTGGTATATTGAATCAAACAGAAATAAGGAACCATAACACATTCCAGTATATAGCCTCCTGCAGAGTTTTAGAATACCATAGAATGTAGTTCATCACACACACTTATAATTAACGTTTCCAAATTCATTCTTAATTTTCTTACCAGCTGATCTCTCTCCAAGTCTTTCAAGGAAAAGATTTCTAATCCTTTGCCAGTAAATAGCCTTCTAGCAGCAAAGGGCAATTTTAGCATCATGGTGCACCTTTTGAAAAAAAATACATGCATATTCACCTTTATTTGCATGAAGTCTTCAGCACTTTTTTTTTTGGGGGGGGGAGGTGTGGAATTAGTACCTTAGTGATAGTGTAACTATACTCTTCATTAGAATTATCAATTAACTAAAATGCCTTTAGCTGAAAGTGTAGCTTACCCAGCTGGACCATAAAACCAACCATCTCAGAGGAGCCCTTATTCCGTTAAAGTGAAAATAGTTCAGATATAGGAACAACTAATCCTTTCTATGGGGAACAATTTCAAGACTGATGATCCTTCAGCTGTATTGAATATGAGGCAGAATGGTTTTAGAATGACAAAGAAGTAGCTTTCAGGAATGC
>NW_015175992.1:119498-126753 GCF_001447785.1 Gekko japonicus | reverse complement strand
TTGGATTGCTAGCTGGGGGGGGGGGCTCTGCAACTTACCTGGCTGCTTCTTGCTCTGACTGAGGGCTGCTGGGAACAGGGGGTGGGGCTTGTTGCATGTGCCCACCCCCTGGGCTCTTTACTGCTGGAGCTCCACTCCTGTGCGCTCCTGCAGGAAATGACCCCTGGCTCTGTCAGAAAGTTCTTCCTAATGTTTAGATGAAAACTATTTTGATTTAATTTCAACCCATTGGTTCTGGCCCGACTTTCTGGGGCAACAGAAAACAACTCCACACCATCCGCTATATGACATCCCTTCAGGTACTTAAAGATGGTTATCATATCACCTCTCACTTGTCTCTTCACCTGGATATACAGACTGAGCTCCTTCAAGCTTTCCGCATAGGACTTGGTCTCCAGACCCCTCACCATCTTCATAGCCCTTCTCTGGACACTTCTAGCTTGTCTATATCCTTCTTAAATTGTGGTGTGCAAAACTAAACACAGTACTCTGAGGTCTAACCAGAGCAGAGTAAAGTGATATCATCACTTTGTGTGATCTAGACACTATACTTCTGTCAATACAGCCGAAAATTGCATTTGCCTTTTTAGCTACCACATCACACTACTGACTCATGTTCAGTGTATGGTCTACTAAGACCCTTAGATCCTTTTCACACATACTACTGCCAAGACAAGTCTCCCCCATCCTATAATTATGGATTTGTTTTTTTCTACCTAAATGCAGAAATGTACACTTATGAAATTCATTTTATTTGGTATAGCCCAATTTTCTAGCCTGTCAAGATCATCCTGTATCCTCACTCTGTCTTCTATCGTGTTTGCTACTGGTTATCTTAAAGGTAGAGGAGGAAGATCTTATACATGCTGCTACTTACCGGAAGCATGAATGCACCCTCGCACTTCAAATTATTTTAACAGGGAATAATAAACTCTTTTAATAGGGTCCACTCTTTTAGTAGGGTCAATATGCTAATTGCATTGATGGGACAGAATAAAGCAATAATGAAAAATGATAAGGAATAACACCTGTAGGTAAACCTGGGAAATGTATTCTATGTAACTTGGACAATTATAATGGTCCCTTCTTGTTTTAGCATACAAATATCCAGATATAAAAAGTAATAATACATTGTGATGCAGGATTGTTTACCGTTCCAAAAAATGCTGAAATTCCATCCTGTCTATTTCTTTTTCAGAGTCTGAATCATGTATCTTCAAGAGTCGCTTTGATTTCTGTTTCTTTTCTGGGTCAGCAGCATTTCTAAAGCAAATAAATTTGGCTTATCTAAATGAGATATTTTTCAGGAATATCAAAAAATGAAAGGACCCAACTATGTATTTTGCAATGCAAGCATGGAAAAAAATACAAAAATAACAGCAAAATCTCAGCAGACCAGACAAATTTCACCCCAACCCTTTTTACTGCAATTACTATACTTTGTATTCTTGATGTCATCAGAACTTGCTGTCAAGGACAACAATTTTGGGGCATATAAGAAAAATTAAACTTCAACACTGAGCTGTTTGACCTTCTAGTGTAATATCCAGTGGGGAATTCATATGGGAGAGCTGCACAAGATCTACAACAAAGTCTGAGTCAATTGGCACCTTTAAGACTATCAAAGTTTTATTCATGGTATAAGCTTTTGTGTGCAAGCACACTTCCTCAACTCTAGAGGCATCTGAAACATGGACATGCTCCCCACACAAATGGCATGTTAGTGGAAGTTTAAAAGCTGGAAATATGAGGCACATGTGTATGTTATAAAGTCTAACATTCCTCCAAACGCTGATTCTAATATGCACCACCTCTGCACTTCCATGCAGGAAATGGTGTGCAAACGTCAGGAAAATAGTGGCGTGGAATTACTGCACATACATCTATTTCACTATTTCCAAAGACCCACACAACCTGTTCCACAAGAAGACTTTACATTTGTGTTTCTCAAACAGAACTGCTCTCCCCAGAGAAATGCTTTTAAAATTGGGTACAGAGGGAGCTTTCAGAACCAGCTGGTGTGATATGTAAGTGCAGATCCACTATTAAAGGAAACTTGCCAAAGCCATGTCTGCAGCAAGTCTGTGTGTACATGCAGACTAGCTGTAGTCATCCTAAACTATATGGAAACTGCATGCTATTTCCTTTGCAGAAGTAGGATATAAATTATATTTAAAATTGACTTATGTGAAACAGGAATAAGGGGCAGAAGAACCTTCCCATCTTAATTCTACCCTTCCAACTCAAGATCTAACTGGTACTGCATGGAGAACAATGTGACCCCATTTTTACATAGTTAGCTGTCTCTGTGTCCACAGCAGGGTTAAGGTCTCATTATGGGCTCTTACCAGAATTAGGTAACTAATCATTTAATATAATGGCAGGAGCAGAAATGCTCAGTTCATCATAAGGATCACAGCAACAACCAATTTTTTTTATCTTTTAAAAAATATGCCAAAAATGGAAATCCAAGAAGTTCATAAAAGCTAGTTTGGAAAACTTTTTGATGTTGCCTTAGATCTAGAGAACAAAACTTTTAAGAAGCTCAGACCATTCATTTCCTTTCGATGTAAAAAGATCTGAATCATTTTAAGAACACCACATTCACATTTTAGATCTGGCAGAAAGAGAACTAATTATGAGATGTATGCGTCAAAGATTTCAATTTCAGGCTTGACTTTACTTTGAAGATTATTTTTTTAACTTTATCATTTTTGCAGGCATCTCAGTAGACAGCCCTTGTGAATGCTACTCATTGTTCAGCCATGTATGAAGTGTATTTAATCAATCTGAAAAAGTAATATTAAACTATTATCAAAAAGCATCAGATGTTCTAAAAACCTTAAAAGAAAGGTCAAAAGGTGACATCTCTGCTAACAATGTGAGAAACGATGTATTTAACTTATTCTTTACGCCAAAGTGTTTCATCATTATATGAATATTCAAACTTTTGTTATATAAAAAGAGAATATAAAATCTGCTTTCTTGACAAGAACTATATTCACCATTTTCAAGTACTTTATCCAAATACATATATTCCATCCAACCAGAAATTACGGGTTTCATATGGAAACTGCTCAGCTGAAACTCTATAGGCATGTATAGTTCAGAAAGCAAATTATAAATCCCTGTTTCTTTATAACCTTGTAATTTTTAGGAACACCAATCAAAATTATTTATATAACTGCAATTTTTCCCCAGATCCCTACATTCTTCCCTTTTCAAAAACAGTTTGGTCCCAGAAAGTAAGAATTTTTTTTTTAAGTAAGTGTGAAATCTTTCATAATCTAAAGCAGTTTCTGCTGGACATGGCTTCTGGATGGCACAAAAATCTTCCTCAAATAGTTCCAGTTTGGACCTGAGGCCCCACTACCATTTAACTGATTTTAAAAAAAATGTAATTTGAAAATTTGTACATTCTTATGCCAATAGAAACTGAACCAATTAGAGATATCCCTTCCCACTCTTCGTATGGTAGTTCCATTTTCACTTTCACAGTCTATAACTACTCGATATAAGATGCTTCCTTGCAAGAACACAATCTAAGCACAATATTTTAAAGAATACAATATTGTTTTTCCTTCCCTTCTCCCACCATTTCCAAAATATTAGCTGCTTCTTGTTCGTCTCTTATGTTACCCCACTGGTAGGGTTCAGAAAACAAAGTTGCCAACTCTGATTTAGGAAATTCTTGGAGATTTGGGGGTTGTTCTGGAGATGAGGAGAGGGATCTCAGTGGTGATGTGATGCCATAGACTTTATACTCCAAAGTTGCTATTTCCTCCAGGGGAACTGATCTGTGTAGTCTTGAAGTAAACTGTAATTCCAGGATAACTCCAGTCCCATCCTGGAGGTTGACAACGGTAACAGAAAGGTAGTTCCTGGGTGGTGCATGCTAGCCCATCGTTCCCAAAACTAGAAATCTTTAAGACTCCCAAGAAGCTAGCTTTAGTTAAAACCTGTTGTTAAAATCTATTTCTTTCCCACACTGCTAGGAACACATCAAACAACGTTCCTATCACCACTTGTTAGCAACCACAAAATAATGTCCTAAGAATGATCAGCTATGCAGACTGAAATAGTTGATCTATCTAGATAACAGTGAACATCATGTTCTTCAGCATTTTCAGTGCAGTATGAATAGTTGGAAATGCTGACTGAGAACTATGCTCATTCCTGAACTGCTGCATTTAATGTGTTATTTGACAAACACGAGAGTTCATTTCTAATGACACCAAACTATACATCAGCCCCCCCAAAGAGATAACAGCAAGGTTGCAGAACACAAAGCCAGGATTAAAGACAGAAGCCCATCCCAATCAACAGCTGCAAACAATGAGATCATGTACATGACTAGTAACATGCTCAGTAACAGAAATATGGTGCACATTAGAAGGGCATCCCAATCCACACCACCATGGAGGTAACTAATGTCACATATTTGTTTGCAGGCTGCTGAACTTATATGTAGTCTTATGAACTACCCATAGATATGTCTAGTTGGGCCCTTTGTACTTGTCCATAAGACAAGACTTGCTGGTAAACTAACAACGCATGATCACATTTCCATGGTGGTTGTATGTGGACAAATAAGTTTCAAAAATAGTATCAGAGCAGCAACTTCACAAAAAGTGGCATCAGCTGCAAGTCTATTCCCCCCCCCCCGAGAATATGCTGGTTCCTATAACTACTGCATCCATATGACGCTGTTTAGCCAGTAGCATTAGCATTCCCAGTCAACGAGTGTCTACACTGAACCTTGTTTTTCTTTTCTGCAAAGTAAAATGAATAGTTATTGGGGTGGCTGGAACAGTGGCTGATTTCACACTAGAGCTGCCTCGTGGTTGCGCCACCGTTTGCCCCGACACTATTTGTCAATTTCACACCCGAAGCTGCGGGGCTGCATTTTGACCCACGGCTTCGCCTGATTTCCTCCGCAGTTTCATGGTCCTCAAAAAACAGGATCATGAAACTGCGGGGGAAATCGGGCGAAGCCGCAAGTCAAAATGCAGCCCCACAGGTTTAGGTGTGAAATTGACAAATAGTGTCAGGGCAAACGGCGGCGCAACCGCAAGGCAGCTCTAGTGCGAAATCAGCCAGTGTTTCAAGTGAGAAATTGAAAACATCACCATTTTTGAAAATTATGGTAAAATTAATTACTGTTTCTCACCGTTTTTTCACCATAGTTGTACAATCAGGTCCAAGAATAGTAACAGCCTTGCTTTTGTCATGTTCTCCATTTCTCAGCACTCTCAGCCTCACAGGCATGTAGCTGTCTGACTTCCTCCCTGCAGGTTTCTTTAAAGGAGGGCTGTTTGGAATAAGCATCCCTTCAATGGGCCAGTCAAAAGCCTTTCAGTAAATAAAAAATATGAATAACAACATTATTAATAATGTGTATGTAGCAGCTTAGAGGGTCCCAAGAGCTTTACATATCCCTACAACCATCCTTTTAAAGGTGTCAGTACCCTCCTATTGCAAGAAGAACCAAGAACAATGGCCTACTTTATGGCCACCATGAACTCACGGCTGAACTGAGATTTAAATATGGAGCAGCCTGGCTCAAAACTCACATTCAGTCACTATATTACACAAGCTCTCAAGTATCTCCATAGTTGCATAAACCCACACAACAGACCAGTTTGCATGCATGTTCATAATGGTTCATGGCTTTTGCCGAAGCTGACTCTACAGATCTGCCCTTGCCCAAGAGAGATATTTTCAGATGCTTGGTAATTTAGTAAAGCAACAGATGAAGCCATCAAATTCTGTCTTTGAAGGAACAAATGCAACACAATTTCACAACTAGAAAGAAACTTGGAGCAGACCTGGTTTGAAGGACTTAACCTAAGCAGAGCTACATTCTTCTAAGCCCAATGATTTCAATGAACTTAGAAGGATGTGACATTTTGACAGCCCCATTCTAAACTCTAACCCCAAGGCCAGATTTGCAGTTTAGGAGTGCTACTCAACACAGCAGTCACCTTAGAAAACCAGGTGGCTGCTGTGGTTTGGAGTGCTTTTGTCCATTCCTGATTCAGTCAGATCTAGCCACAATGATCCATGCCTTAGGCATTTTCCAGACTACCTAAAAGTTCCATTTTCATTCCCCAATGTTACCATTTGTTTTCCTTGTGTCCAGACAACTTTGTCCCAGTTCTTCCCCATTTCCCTCCTGTTGCTGTTCCATTTAGGGATGGGCATGAACTGGTTCACAAATTAAAGTTTGTGACAAATTTTGGCCAATTTGTGCTTCACAAAGTCAAGTTTGTGATAGGTCAACCAGCATGAACGTTCCATGTGAACCTTGAAGCTGTTCGTGGAGGTTCATTGCAGTTTGTGAATGGATACATTTCCAGACAGACTGTCTCCATTCAATCAAGATTTTACCAGTTGTCAAAGCTAAGGGGAGGCAGAAGTTTCCCTGTGAGTTTGGTGTTATGTATTGATTTGTATGCATAAACTGCTATGCGAATCACCTAATTGAGATACCATGTTAAGCTTCGCCCTGGGCTAGGATCCTAATGTAACCAATAGGAGCCCTAGCCCAGAATGTGTCTGCCAATCAGCTTGCAAAGCGGGATCGCTCCTGATTGGACGTTATCTCTTCAACCTCATAGGTTGTATTACTGTACAGTGGGTGTGGCTACACTAGCCGGGAGTGTTTAAATATGAACAAGCCAGTGTATGTAAATAGTCTCTGTTCTCTGATGAGTTCTGGCTGGCGATTGTTGTACCGTGTTGGAGAAGTAACTGAGCTGAAGAAATAAACCGCATTCTTGCTGAAATCACTCTCCGACTTCTTGTTAAGCTCGCGACTTAACAATTGGCGACGAGGATGGGATCCTAGTGCGGGTAGGCAGCCCCGCTAGTACAGACCCCACGACGGACAACAGTGAGATCGCAGAGGCAGGCCAGCCGCAAGCAGCACCAGATCCGGTGACTCCGCTTGTGCGCATAAGGATGGCCGCGAACAGCCAGAGGTTCGAAGCATTCGAGCCGACTACCGAAGACTGGGATGCTTACCTGTCAAGGTTTGAGTTCCATCTTGAGGCAAATGACATCTCGACGGAGGAGAAGAAGAAGGCGACCCTTCTCAGCTCGTGTGGGAAGAATGTCTTCGACATCGCCCGGTCACTGGTGGCACCAGCTGACATCAAAGCTGTATCCTTTAAAGACTTAACGGATAAGCTGAAATCACATTTCTCTCCACAGCCGTCGGAGATAGCCTGCAGGCACACTTTCTACAAGCGGG
>NW_015175992.1:112205-115863 GCF_001447785.1 Gekko japonicus | reverse complement strand
CCTGATTGGACGTTATCTCTTCAACCTCATAGGTTGTATTACTGTACAGTGGGTGTGGCTACATTAGCCGGGAGTGTTTAAATATGAACAAGCCAGTGTATGTATTGCTCTCTGATGGGTTCTGGCTGGCGATTGTTGTACCGTGTTGGAGAAGTAACTGAGCTGAAGAAATAAACCGCATTCTTGCTGAAATCACTCTCCAACTTCTTGTTAAGCTCGCGACTTAACATTTGGTATCACTGGCTTGTTCCTGAGCCATTCCATAGCCTCCTATAACTGCAGCAATCCAAGTAAAAGAGGACCAGGGCTATTTTGGGGCCAGAATGCCTCAGAACGGCATTTCGGCTGGCTTCCGAGCCCACCACTCCCCTCCCCGGCCATCGCTGCCCCACCCCTCCCTCGCCAAAAGCCCTGCTCTGCCCCACCCTCGGTGGAAGAAGAAGCGGTAACAAGCACTCAGAGCACGTGCCATTGCCACCCGCTGCTGCTCCACTGCACCTCCCCGCCAAAAGGACTCTGCATTCAGGACCGGTTCTCCCATAGAGGCAAGGTAACTTAGGCTGTTGCCTAGTGCGGCAGCTTTTGAGGGCACCCTGCCAGCCTTCCGCCCCCCCCAACCTCGCCCCTGCCCAGGAGCCCGGAGGAAGGGCTGCGGAAGGGGCGCCTTTTCCGAGGGAGCCCAGTGCGGCTCCCCAGAGATGGGCTCTGGATTCTGCAGCCGAGAGCTCCTCTCCCACCCCATCCATAGGCCTGGCTGAGCCGCCGCTGCCGCTGTTCTTTGGAGCCTTGATGCCCCTGCTGGTGCCCTCCACTGCCTGGCCCGTAGCCGCCAAAGCCAGCACCGCCCCAACAGTGCTGGTGAATTATGGGCATGTTGCTACTGGAGCGCAACCTGTGCTACCCTTCCTCGCCATTCGCCACGGTGAGCAGAAGCCAGGAAGGGGGCCCTGAGCCGGCTTCGTCAGGAGCCAATCCCTGGTGGAGGGCAAGGCACCTGGCACGGGGCACACGGCACATGGGAGAGCTAGGGCAGGGGGCCTGGGGGAGGCGAGGAGGGGCTTCTCCCTCTCTGCGTTGGGGCAGGAAGTTTCCAAGCCTCCGCCGGTGCCATCTGCGTGCCAGCACTGGCGCTGGTAGTGCAAAGGGAAGGAATGGCATAGGGCTACTGCAGCAGCATCAGGAGCCGTGCCAGGCACCCAGCTTTCATCTCCACCCTCAGCCGGCCAGTGCCCAAGGCAGATGCAGCTTGGCGGGGGCACCCTGCCTTTCCAGTGCCCTTAAAACATCCAGTGTGCTTTCCAGATGTGGAAGCAGAGGAGCTAGCTCCTCCCCTTTTTGCTCCCAATGAGCTACAGAAGCCTTTGGCAAGAAGCAGGCGTAGGGGGGAGCCGGTTGCCATGTAGGTCTGGTGGGAAGGGGGATGTTTGTGTGGTTGGAGAAGGGGTTGGTGTCCCACCCGCCGAAGACAGCTCATTGTCTAGACCAAAGTCCTCCAAACGTGGGTCAAGGCTGGAGGACAGGATGAAATGCCAGTGTAAATCAGAAACTAGGTACCAGTGTTATTTGTCTGGGCTCAGCACAGAATTGCAAGCCCCCAGCCCCTCACAGTCACACCCCACCCCGCGCTTACCTGTGTTCTCCTAAGTCATGGAACAGAAGACCCTCTTCTGTTTCTGAACTAGATTCAAGTGGGTAGTGTGCATGCACACGAAAGCTTATGCTCAGAATTAAACTTTGTTGGTCTTAAAGGTGCCCCTCTGGACTCAAACTTTGTTCCGTTTCTGAAATAATAATAGCAGTGGAGCTGCAACCCCGGCTGGGACCCCTTGGGTCCCCTCACCATGCTTGAGACTTGCAAATGAATTTAAAATTACTTTTCTGTTTTAATGTGGCAGCAGAGAAGAGGCAGAAAAGTGGTCCGAGGGGCCTGTGTGAATTCGGCCTCAGTCAATTCAGGTGGTGGTAGTGGGAAGGGCTGTTGGGTTCCAGCCGACTGACGGCAATCTTGTCAGGTTTTCAAGGCAAGAGAACAGGGCTGTTCGCATTGCCTGCCTCTACAGAGCAACCCTGGGCTTACTCGGTGGTCTCCCAGCCAAGTACATACGAGGCCTGACCCTGCTTACCTTCTGAGTCCCAACAAGATCAGGTCAGCTTGGTCCCTCCAGGGTGAAATGAAGGTAGGCACATTTTTTATCCAGCCCTTCCTCCAAGGAGACAGCAGGTATCATGTTGTGTCCTCACCTAGCCATGTGCTCAATCCAGTTTCGGCCGGTTCCACATGCGGTCAGGTGAGGTACCTGAGCTTCGCTCCTGAACACAATAGACGTTTGGATCCTAGTTCCCAGCCAATCGGGAACCTAGGCACCCCAGGAATAATCTAATCAGTATAAATAGACTATTCATGGGTGTGGGGTGTGTGTGGGTGTGTTTTCCTTGGGGCATATAAGCCGGCCTGCGAGCTGGCTACTTTGTCTTGTTCTTCTCCGAATAAAGTACGAGAGCTGAATTCACTCAGTAAGTCTCAGTACTTTCACATCATTTCTTCCTTTTCCATTTTACCCCTATGAAAGCCCTGTGAGTAGATTAGGCTGTGAGAGAGTGACTGGCCCAAAGTAAGCTTCATGAAAGAAGCAATTTGAACCTGAGTCTCCCAGATCCTCACTGGAGAAGACCCTGATGCTGGGAAAGGCTGAAGGTCAAAGAAGACGGGGACGGCAAAGGATGAGATGGTTAGACAGTGTCATCGATGCAACGAACATGAAATTGAGCCAAATTCAGAGGACGACGAAAGACAGGAGGGCCTGGCGGGAGCTGGTCCATGGGGTCGCGAAGAGTCAGACTCGACTGTGCGACTGAACAACAACAACTCCCAGATCCTAACCCAGCACTCCAGCCACAACCCCATGGGGGCACAGAGGCATATGAGCGGCCTGGATGAGGAACCAAAATGTTCTGTTCTTTCTGCTGAACTGTTAACTCAGCTAACAGCCATGTGGATGGAAATGCATAGGGCTGCTTCACTGTCTGCAAAGACCAAATGCAGATTTCTTCACGTGGACATTGCCCTGAATAATCCGGGTGGGTCTAGTCATGTCATTCCCATTCTGCATGTTCACTGACCTTGTTATGATCATAGCCCATGAACAGGGCTTGAGTCTCTGTGCCACATCTGTAACACAGTGGCAGCCAGTGTTCCCTCTAAGCTCAGTTAGTGTGAGCTAGCTCAGTTTTTGAGCCTCCGGCTCACACATTTTTGTCGTAGCTAAGGAAGGATGGCTCCAGAGCAAACTAATTTATGCAGTAGCCAAATTGCTCGCTCACAACTTTAATGCCAGTAGCTCACAAAGTAGAATTTTTTGCTCTATTAGGGGTCAGTACTTGGATCAGGGATCTCCAACAAAGACAGAGGAAGGCAATTACAAACTACCACTGCTTCCCAGGTGCCTTGAAAACCCTTTGCTGGGGTCACCCCAAATCCGTTGTGACTTAACGACACATACATACATAAACGGGATACCACTGATTTCAATAGTTGTCACACATTCCCCTCTCCCTTTCCACCTCTATATGTAAAATTGTGAACCAAAAATCCTTGAGAAATTGTGCAGCCTGAATTTATGCATATTTACTTGGAAGTAAATGCCACAGAGTTCAGCAG
>NW_015175992.1:69843-112194 GCF_001447785.1 Gekko japonicus | reverse complement strand
TCAGCAGGACTTATACTTTGTCAAGTATGTGTAGGATTGGAACTATGCATCCCATGGAGGTGTTTCGAGACTTTTGAAAGATAGATTCCCTGCTAATGTTTTATGGCGTTGTGCCAGTCATTGGCTGGAGTTACCAGTACAATATTGTAAAAGAGGTTTCTGGCATCAATAGATTTAGGAATTTTTTGGACAAATTGTATGTCATGTATCATGCATCTCCAAAAAATGCAAGGGAGCTCAACTCATGTGTGGCTGCACTGGAGATGGAGATTTTAAAAATAGGAAGGATTCTTTCCACCAGATGGGCTGCATCCAGCTACAGGACTGTTTTGGCTGTCTGGCAGGATTATGAAGCCTTAGTGCTTCATTTTGAAAAAGGCAGATCACAAGGAGGGAGAGGTGGAAAGGAAAAAAGCACATATGAAGGTCTTCACAGAAAGATTACATCGGTTGAATTTATTTTGGATCTTGGATTATTCTGTGATGCTTTACAAGCTAGTTTGGTGTAGTGGTTAAGTGTGTGGACTCGTCTGGGAGAACCGGGTTTGATTCCCCACTCCTCCACTTCCACCTGCTGATGTGACCTTGGGTCAGTCACAAGCTCCCGCACAGCTGTCCTTGAAAAAGAGCAGTTTCTGTCAGAGCTCTCTCAGCCCCACCCACAGGGTGTCTGTTGTGGGGAGGGGAAGGGAAAGAAGTTTGTAAGCCGCTCTGAGACTCCAAGTGAAGGGCGGGGTATAAATCCAATCTCTTCTTCTACAAGAACTGTCAGAACTGTGTTTAGATTTGCAGGAGAGAGATATTGATATGTACAATGCCCATTGCAAGATTGAGTGTCTTCTTGATGTTTGCAGGATGAGAAGCACTGTTCCAGGTACTTATTACAAGACAGAAAAAATAGAGCTGATGATCCACCAATCTCCCCGGTTGCCTTGTATGACTGACTTAAAATCTCTCTTCAGAAAAGACTGCTTTCAGAAGAACATGTAAAGCTGTCAAAGTGTGCAAGAGTCCTGGATTCCAAGACTTGGCCAACAAACTTTAGTGACAACCCTCTCTTTGGAGAAGAAGAAATATGCACATTGGCAGTAAGATTTCAGTTCAGTGAAAGAGAAGCCATTAGAGCCTTCAGGGACCATCTGAAATTGAGAGAAGAAATGCCCAAGGAACTGACTCGGATTCAGCACACAGTTCTTTGCCGTAAGGAGAGTAACAAGCCCTTGTGGGAGTATGATAAGGCATGCAAAATATGTAAACTGTGTGATTCCATAAGAATATATTGGCTCTGAAGAAGTAGAATCGAAACTCTCTTGGCCGACAGGAGATGTCAGCCTGGTTTCTCAGCCTCCCTGCAGACCCGAAAGTTTGAAACTAAGATTACAGTGTTTTCAAGGACTGTATACAGCCCATTTACTGGTCTTGCTTTAGGAAGGCTTCTTTATACTTGTGTATTTGTTTCATAGCTTTTGTGCTTTAATAAGCAATAAGTACATGTGGATGATACTAAAAGATTTACAGTTTAATCTCCATGCATGATTTTCTCATTTATTATGTTTGAGACATACGCCTTTAAGTAACACTTTAGTGGTATTTGGCCTTGAGCAATACGTTCTCTCCACCGTGTATTTTGTTTTTGTTATTGTACCTACTTCATATTCCAGCAGAACAGAAAGTGAAAAGTGTAGTTACTAGAAGCAGGGACAGAACAGCAATTGCTCTGAAGCCATGGAACAACCATTTTCCTGAGAAGTAGGAATTCCAGAATTCCATTTTTCTACTTGTTTTCAGAGAAAGCTACAAGGTGTGTCTTTTTGTGGCTGACCTTCAGACTGGCAGGCTTTTTACCTGATGTTCTGTCAGGGAACCAATTGATGCTGTTTTAATTTTGGTTTGGGTGTCAGTTTTGTGTGACGTCAGTTTTTGTCTGCTTTTTTTTATATAACATTTTTTATTTTTCCAAAAAAAACCCTAACAATTAGGGATACAGTAATGCATATTGATCTTTTCTCTATTGCAGTACCTCATACATTCATTACATCTATCTCATTTTTCCACCATAAATTGTTTGTATAGAGTTTGCAAATATAAGAATATACAATTTCTTATTTTCTACTAATATAAAATTTTCCTAAACATGCTATTAAATTTTAAATTATATTGTAAAGCGTATGACTCTTTATTCTGAATACAAGTATATTAGGATATTACTCCCTCAAAAGTATCCAGGGCTCCCTCAATATATGAATAATGTAGTTCTAAAATGAAGGGAGTTCCCTCATACTTTCCCCAAAATTTTTGTAGTTTTCAAATTTTTCTTGATTTTCTGATTCCTCCTCTTAAGTTTAAAAGTCTTGATTCTGTGTCTTTTCCCTTTATAAGTGTAAAAATTATCTTCTGAAAACAGCCGTCTATATTCCCACTTTGTAGTAGCTTGTAGTTCCATAAATTGGTTTTGTTGGTTTTCTGAGATGGTACGGAAGTAACTATTTTGGGAATTTCATCAGCCATAATTTTTTTATAAACTTTATAAAGTTTTATAAAGTTGTATTCTGCTTAGTAGGCTTTATAGGCATACATTCTTTTTTGTAAGTCCAGTCATCTTGCTTGTCAGTTCCCTCTGCATTTTGAAAGCAGTCCAATATTTTTTACTCCTCTTTCCATGCTGTCTGGGCTATTTTCTTCTTAGATTTAAGTTGTTGCATCCATATTTGGATCTCTGTCTGTACTGAGTGAAAGGGTTCTTCAACTGCTTTTTTATGGCAACAGTGAGTCTATTTTGAACCACATTCAGAAGGTCTTTCAAGGGAACTTGAATAGGTTTGTCATTCATAAAGTCTGGTATAACTAACAATAAAGTCTCTGGAGTGTTTTGCAGTCTATCATTACGAATCATTTTTCCAGAACTGTATTAAAACAAAAGAGTCTCTAAAGACAATTTCCCAAGCCAAGTTTTACAGAGATAACAGAGTTAGAAAGTGTATGTTAGCAGCTGCTAGACAAAGCTACATAGGGCAAAAAGCTTATCAGTAGATTAAATTCCAAAGCAATTAGTCAGATGAAAGTGGAGTTTCACAATTTCAGTAAAGATAAACATGCATTTTTATGGGAACTAATTGCATAAAAGGTTCAGAGTAAGCCTTTATAATTCAGGTATTAAGTTATAACAAATCCCAAAGTTCAGTATTTGTTACAAAGTCTTCATGGAAAGGACAAGAAGATTTATTAGGCTCTCACCAAAATTCAGAGTCATAAAGGTGATAATAATTCTTGTAAATGTCAATTGGAGAAGTTGCAGTCTTGTTTTCTTCGCCCAGTAGATTATTTACACAGTTTGTTTTAGATCCTTTTGCTAGCTGCAGCAGAGATTGGGGGGGGGGGGTGGAACAAAAAATTCTTCACCCCTCCCTTCCAGTCTTTTTAATCTTTGAAAGAGCTGATGTTGTGTAGTAGAATTTCAGTTAAAGTTGCTTTAAAAAGTACTCATGATGCTATGCTTCATCCATGTTGTGGATGAGGTACCAACTTTTACGTCCTTCTTAGTGGGTAGTGACAGCTAGGCACTCATGTAGCATGAGTGCTCTTCTTCGTTTCTTGCTAGAGGCAATCCACAGGCTTCCACTCACCTGTCATCACAGGCGGGGGACCTGGGTCACGTCTCTTGCACTGCACTCCCCTCCAGGGAGTGCAGCAGAGCTCGGGATCCCCAGAGTCTCCTCTAAAGATAACGAGAAGCTGGCAGTGCCTGGGAGCAAGTCCCGGCTCCATCTGTCTTGCAGCGCTGCAACCCGGAACTTCCTCAGTTTTGTCTGTGGTTTTAACTGTTATTTCATAAGTCATTTAGAGAGACAAAATATTTTAAAATAATGGAATTAATCTCCATTGGCTGTTAGTAATCATTGGTAATAGCACCACTTCTGGTGGAATGCGGCTCTTATGATTTAGAGAGGATTCCTTTTTTGTACTGTCCAACTTCAACATACTAGTTACTTTATGTAAGTGGGTAGTATGTAGGCACCATCAGCCATGCATCTTTCCCAGAGGATGCAATATGCTGGTTGAAGGGAGGGGCTGTGGCTCAGTGGAAGGGCCTCTGCTTTACATGTATAAGGTCCCAAGTTTAATCCCCGACATCTCTATTTAAAAGGAGCAGGCAGGAGGTGATGTGAAAAACCTCTGCCTGAAGCCTTGGAGAGCTGCTGCAAGTCTGAGTAGACAATACTGACCGTGATGGACCAGAGGTCTGATTCAGTATAAGAAGAAGAAGAAGAAGAGAGAAGAAGAGATTGGATTTATACCCCGCCCTTCACTTGGAGTCCTTTCCCTTCCCCTCCCCACAACAGGCAGCTTCATGTGTTCAAACTGAAAACTTATGAAAGAGACTAGCAGGTCCTGGAACAAACACAGCCAAAACATGACTGCTGACCTCTGGCCAGTCCACATGCTGGAAGAGAAGGAACCAGTATCCTACTGAAGCTGGAGGGTAGTCCTAACACCCATATACCTAGGTCAGCACAGAATCAGAAAGAGAGTGAGGAGTTTGAAGGAAAAGCTGGAGTTGGAAGGGATTGTTATGTAGGAGAATAAGGGCATCTTTCCCCCTTCCTTTCTACTGTCATTACATGGGTTGGCAGGCTGGGTGAGAAGACGTTGCTTCCAATGGGACATTAATCAGAAGACACTGCCTCCAATAGTGATGTCTCCATGCCAGGGCAGCAAGAATGGGATTGGGCAGAAACAGGCCACAGGCCATTTAGGCTGGTGCACTGAGTTGTTTCTATTCTTAGTTTATATGCATTCTGTTTTCGTTCAGATTAGCTTGGATGGTTCAGTCAGATAGAGCAGCAGATGAAAACAAAAAAATATATGTATGCTGACCATCAGCACTTACAGCCAATAATATGACAGCACTATGCTATGCAAAATATTAGTAGAAAGAGAAATGTTTGGCAGACTGTTTCCTGATATTCAATTCTAAGTGACGAAATCAGCAAAATGGTACTGTATGCCTCAGCAAAGTGAAACTAATGTACGGAGTTAAGCACAACGGATAGTTTTATGTATTCTTGGCTACCAGGTACCAAAAAGAAAGAGATTTGTTTTAAACAGAATAACATGATCAAGATGATTTAACAACAACTGCAGCAGAGACAAAGAAAATATATAAAACTCCAGACACGCTCCTCTACCCCCAAGCAGCAGTTAGTATTACTCTTAAACAGTGGCTCCGCATGCTACATGAAGAGATCCTTTTCAAACTGAAGGGAAGTACATAGGCAGTTTGCAGTGTCATACTGAGGCTCCTATTCAAAGAAAAAGAGGTCAAAATGCCTTCTGTATAAGCAGAGGACCTTTAGCATGTCTATAGAAATTATTTCTGGATTGTGGTCTCAGTAATGATATATTAGTATACAATTTACATATTATAAATCCTATTCGTTTGTATATATAGGAATATCTATTTATAGATCTTACAGCTCTCTGTGCAGACAACTTGAGTAAATATATATGTCTTTAGGTCTGTGCCGAATTTTTCATGTATAAAATTACCTCGTTAAGTTCTCCATTTGGAAGCACAGGCCACATATATGTCAATTTATTCCATAAAGGATTGTCCACTTTTGATTGTTTCCACTGACCAGGCTTACTTGTTCCTTCATGTTTAATGGCCCATCTGAAAGAAAAAGTATATATTTCCCTCCATCAGAATAATTAGCAATGGTATTCTTTACAAATATATATGCTGCTGACTGGAAGTAATTCTTGCACTAAATTATAGCTGTTTTTTTACAGGCAAGTACAAAGAAAGTGTGTCATTTCCCATTCCTGTGGAGCCTCAGACCCAGGTGGCCCATGCCTCCTGTGCAATATTTGTGGGTTTCCCTCTTTAGCTTCTTTACTGGCCCCTTCTCCAGTGCTTGTTTCTTTTTATGTCTTTTGCAGGTGCTCATGTGCTTGTTGTGCCAATGCCGTTCCCTGGATTTGGCTTCAGAGCCACAGTTCCAGACGGATCTCCCTTCCACTCAATATGCTCCCCTTCCCCAGGTAAGTCCATACCCTTGCCTAAAGCACACCCCCCCCCCCGCTTGGCTCCCTTGGTTTCTTGGGGGTTTTCCCCATTCCCACTTCCCTCAACAGGTCAGCAGGTGTTTCTTCTGCCTCCTGCCCAATCTCTGCCCCAGCCTCTAGCTTCCCCTCCCTCTGGCTTGCACCCTTCATTTGTGAATGCAAGCCTTAGAGGGGGGGGTCCTGCCCACCTAAGGGAAAGCTGCACCACTTCTGAACTAGCCATGTGTACATCTGACCAAGCTGGGTGAAGTGCCCCGCTGCCACCCAGACCTCCCCCCATTCTCAGAAAGTGCTTGATTGAAATCTCTTAGCCTTAGGCAATTCCCTAGTCGATTGCAGAATAGTTGCATTGCAGCCTGATAATATAATAATATAGCCAATGCATCCACACTTCCATCAAATGCTTGTAGCAGTGCCTAGAATGAGGATATGAATGTCTGACTGATTTCCCACAGCCGCTGCTCTGCACTCGCTCCTCTCTTTGCCCCGATGGTACATGTCAATTTCCCACTCGAAGCCGCGTGGCCGCATTTTCCCCCTCAAATGGCGTGGCCCCGCCCCCAGCGTACGATGTCACTTCCGGGTGACGCGCACGCAGGGGTGGGGTTTCCCCCGGGTCCCGATTCCGTGGGAGCAGAAATCGGGGCTCAAAAGCGAGGGGAATTCCGCCCCCCGGGGGCATTTGGCAGCCCTATGATATTGTAAAGTCATTGATATGCACATTCATTTTGGGGCATAACTATTTCTAGTACAAAATGAAGGAGAGAATCTGGAACAGGTTTGCACAGAATACCTTATTACTTAACATTCATTTAGCTGTTCCTCCTCCCCCCTCAATAAGTAGATTAGAGCTACCAGCAGTTGGTGTCTCCAAAAAGTGGAGGCACAACATGTCTACCTACCTTGTCAAACCACTCCCAACAGCAGAGGCTGACAGAGCGCTATTTAGCCCACAGAAAAAATCCCATTAATTTATAATTTATTTAGGAGACTGATACGTTACTGCTCCAGAGTCCTACTTGAGGTGGTTTACAATTAAAATAATACATTGTCATTATAAAAACAAACATGATATTAAAACAAGCCTAGGGACATAAAACAAAATAAAACTGTCCATTAAACAAACCCCAGACCAGAAGGAGACCATAAAACTACTGCAAAGATAAACCCCCTTATTAAAGGCCTGGATAAAAAGAAATGTTTTGGCCTGGAGCTAAAAGACAGTAAGGAAGTCATCAGGTGAGCCTCAAAGGCTTTTTCATCTGAAGTGTACAGCTATTGGATATGTTTCTAGGTCTCAATATTACAAGAGACCCATAATCTACCCATAACGTCTGGCTACCACAGGTCAACAGCAGCAGCACCCTTCACAAACGAAAATAGCATATATAGTAGGGTTCCCAAATCCCCCCGGGGGGCGGATTTCCCCCCGCTTTCAAGGCCCGCTCCCCGTTCCCGTGGAATCGGGGCCCGGGGGAAACCCCACCCCCGCGTGTGCGCCACCCGGAAGTGACGTCGCACGCTGGGGGCGGGGCCATGCCATTTGAGGGGAAAACAAAGAGTTTTCCCCTCAAATGGCGTGGCCCCGCCCCCAGCGTGCGACGTCACTTCCGGGTGATGCGCACGATTTAGACACCAGCCGGGAGCCCCCTGCGGCAACCCTAATGTATAGATCCATGTAGTCCACACGAGCCCCTTCTTTCTCTCTCTGGACATCAGACACTGGGGACATCATGATCTACTTGGAATCTGGCTGGCCACTATTACCAACAAGATACTAGACTATATGAAGACAAGTCTTTGCCAAGACTACAAACTAAATACAAGGTACAATGGTGGTCCCCCTGTTACAGAGTTATCCCACCTGTGTGTTTGTGTGTGGGTGAGGGTTACTTAAAACAGGCACATGGAAACCAAATGTTTCTTTGACTGTTTTTAAAGCCTCACATTAACCATGAGCTGTAGGGGAAATGATCACTCTCTCCAGTGACCATTCATTACAGGTACCAGTCTTCTGAATGAAAAGAGGTCAGAAGTATTTTTTTCCCCAGATCTTGGTGAGAACTTTGTATCCCAGCCTATTATAATTCTTTTAAGAACAATATTTAAAATCACTCTTGAACAGATTAAATGAAACCAAATCACAATCACAACTATATAGGATCACATTTATTTAGAAAACACTAGTATACATAAATGAAATTATAAATAAAAAAGCACCCATGTCATCCCTTCTACTACTTAGCACAGGGGCATCAAACATGCGGCCCGGGGGCCGGATTAGGCCCCCGGAGGACTTCTATCAGGCCCTCAGTGCAACTGGCTGTCTTCTGCTTCTTCCAATTCTGCTGCTGCTGCATCATCATAGGTTTGCAGTTTACAGTTACATACCTGAACAGCATACTCAAGATTGCAGCAGCAGACATTTTGATGCAATAATTCAGAGCAAGAGGTGTCAGTTATCAGACACTGTTAAATAAACAAAATATTGCAAGAGTGCTAATGTTTTAAGCATGTTTTTATTTTAAGTAAAAAAAAACCTTTGTGTTTGTGTCCTTTATAAACTTTATATCTCCACTATCTGGCATTACATTTTATGACACACATGGCCTGGCCCAACAAGGTCTCATTTATGTCAGATCAGGCCCTCATAACAAATGAGTTCGACACCCCTGACCTAGCTTGCATTTAAAGATAAAATGCAATTTCTGAAATTCCTACCAAGGTTTTCTTCTGAGTTGAGAGATTCAGGGGGGTTAGGGTATGGCTATCTTATATAGACAATATTGCATGAACTTCACTTGATTTTCTTATATCATCTGATTTGTTTTCTCTAAAGGAGTGATGTTAAATATCCCTAAACATTCAGAAAAAATAATTGTTGCAAAGTTTGTTCTATTTGTTTTGGAATTTATTCTGGACAACGTCAGTGATCTGCAAGTTATCTTTCTCAAGGCTGAAGCTATAGGTTTGCTAGAACAGAGGCGGTGGAAAATGCATGTTTGCAGATTTACAGAAGACCCAAAACAAACTCTCAGGCCTACTGCTTCAATACAGTGATGGGAAAGATAAAATACATAACACCCCATCCCCAGCTCCACACCACTCCTTTGATCCAAACATTTGCTGTCACACAAGATTGCTCACTTCAGAAAACATATCCAAGGAAATAAGGATAAGGCAGGGGTGGGGTCTGACCCCAAAATACCAAGTCACCTCATTAACCTCACATTTGCTGCTGAAACTAGGGCTACCCAGGGGTCATTTTGGGGGGGCCGCGGGGGGACGCCACCCCCCCGGGTGAGGTGCGGGAGGGCGGGGCCTGAAGCTCCCTGCTGGTGCCCGCTGGAGGTCGCCGCCGGCTGTGGGGAGGACACACTTCCGGTGATGTCAGGGGGTGTGGCATATGCTAATGAGTTATGCTAATGAGTCCCCCTAGCTCTTTTTCTACGAAATGACCCCTGGGGCTACCAATCACTAGGTGGTGACTGAAGATCTTCTGAGATTACAACTGATCTCCAGGTGACTGAGATCAGTTGTCCTGGAGATAAATGGCTGCTTTGGAAGGTGGCCTACCCTGTTTTCCCGAAAATAAGACCTACACAAAAAATAAGCCCTAGCAGGATTTCTATGCATTTGTCGTATAAGCCCTAGTGTGTCTTCTTGAGAAAAAATAAATATAAGACAGTGTCTTATTTTCGGGGAAACACGGTATACGGCTTTATACCCACTGAAGTCCCTCCCCAAACCCCACCCTCTTCAGGCTCGACCCCCAAAACATCCAGGTATTTCCAAACTCAGAGCAGCAACCCTAGTTGAAACACAGAAGGAAACAAAGGGCAAACGAGTTAATCTCCCAATCAGACCACTATCCAATTACCCTTTAGTTATACCCCCCCATTTATCATCCATGCATGTCTTCCCAAAGAAGGCCCAAAAGCACTATCTTCCTTTAAATTTCCTACAACAGGAAAAACATTTTTCTTCATTTCCACCTAGCTCAGTTGTATGTTTTTACCCTTCCTTGACTTTTTCATAGTACAGGAGCCCCATTCAGTGGTATGCATGTTTCTACAGATGAGATACTTTGACAAACCAATGGTGTGTTCCCTGCTGATATACAGGCTCAGACTGGACTTCAAAATAATATGGGGAAACCCTGCTGCTGTTCACATATGCACATTTTAAGGATTTGAAAGTTTTTATTTTTGTCTTGGGATTTGTTTTTTCACCATCAGCTGATAAGCCACTGATGGTAGCTCTCTCCCAGGTACTTTAACAACGGCATGTTAAATGGTATATAATCTATCCATGAACCGTCATGAAACAGTTCTTCCTTTTTCTTTGTTCATAGAATTGGTGAGGGGATTGGTGAAAGGGCTGGTGGGATTCACTGTCATCTTCTGGAGCAGAAGGCTCTTTTGGATCAGGTTGCATGTCAAAGGGCCTGTCAGGATCCTGCCAAGTCTGTACACTGTTGTTAATGAACATTTGCTGCACACGCCGCATGGCCTTTCCTGAGAGTGCTATTAAGCTGCCAGGTTTCAGCACAGTATGAGTTTTAATAACCAAGTTCTAAATCTCTGAACACTGTGTTTTATAAATGAAAAGATGACAATCCTTTAACTGCATTGGCATTAATAGGTAGCAACATAATGACTGTATAAATGCCTAAAATGTCTTATGCTCCAATTTCTCCCCAAAGGTTCTGTTTGTAATGCCACTGCTCAACACTGATACTGAAGTCTGATAGTTTTCATTTGCAGCCACTAGGTGGAAATAGTGATTCATGAAAGGCCCAGTTGAAAGGTGTGTGTGTGTGTTTTTTTAAAGAAAAAAAAATGACATTTAATTTTACTTAATGTTATTTCATTTCCCTTCATGGACAACCCTAAAACAAATGCTGCCCTCCTGATGTCTCACAAAGAAGTAAAATAGAGCTTCTCGTGCCCCACATAGCTGTCAAATCTCTTTTCTTCAAACATGCATGCAAAGCTCGAGGCAAGGTTAAGAAGAAAGTGACAGACTTTTTAACCCCACAATCAATAGGTACACTATGAATCTCTCTGACTACGAAAAGTAAAGGAAACACGAGGTATGGTTTCATCTGAAGCCAGTCGTCACTTGCTGCTCTTTTATCACTTCAGGTTCAACAGGGACAAACTTCACACTGTGGCAAGGAACTGTATAAATGAACTTGGGCCAGAAACATAATTTGTTTCCACCCCCCACCCCCCCTTTGAGATATAATTTGTGGCAATCTGAACAATTTCACAAGTCTGAGACTAGCAATGTCACCAATACCTGTAAATTCTTAATTTCTAATACAAACCTCAGCTATCTGTAATGTTTGTCTTAAAAACAAGACGGTACGGTAATTTTAATTTGAGCCAGATAATTTCTCCTGCCCACACACATTGCTGCTGTTCTCACAACTTTGGGAGGGAGAGAGGGCCTCTTTCTCTCTCCCTCCTCCTCTGCTTTTTGGCATCCAACCATCAATGTTTCCTCTAAGCTGTGAAGTCCTGTGAGCAAAAATTCTGCTTTGTGAGCTACTGACATTAAAGTTGTGAGCGAACAATTTGGCTACTGCATAAATTAGTTTGCTCTGGAGCCATCCTTTCTTAGACAAAAATCTGTGAGCTGGAGGCTAAAAAACTGTGAGCTAGCTCATACTAACTCAGCTTAGAGGGAACACTGCCAACCATTGCTATGGTATTAAGGTACCAGGAGACCAGGGAAAGCAGCTTTCATTCTGCGGCCTCTATTTTTTAATTAGCAACAGTTGGAGAGAAACATGGCTATTTAGTTAGTTTTGTTTCCAGTACTACCTGTGACTATGATGTAAAGTGAAATTTTACCTTGCCCCATAAAGCTGAGCCTCAAACCCTGGTGATAACAGGAGGACAGCTCAGCTTTATCAGAGACACAATGGTATGAGATCTGTTAAGTACTGGGATTGAATCATTCCTGATTGAATCACCCCAGAGACTGGCTGAGCTTGGAGCACAAGAACAATAGCCTACCAGGATTCTGAAAGTAAACAATCTAGTAGTAATGTTATGTAAATAGCCTATCACTGGGTGTGTTTGGGTGTGGCAACTGCATGTTATTTAACAGAGCTGAGGCTATGGAGTCTTGTCTTGCTGAAATCACTAATAAAGTAGAACTGATCACTTGACTTGTGGTCTGTTCATCCATGGAACCCACTATTTAACAGTGGTGATGAAGGTGGGATCCTGCTGAGCCAGCCCAGAGCCCATCTGCACCACATCGCACATCGAGCTCCAGTGCCACACACATCGCATCGCAACCGGAACCATGGCTCCAGGACATCTGCCAGAATTTGACCCCGCTAACCCAGAGCTTTGGGAGACCTGGGTGGAGCGATTCAAGTACTTCATACTGGTCCAGGACATCAAGGGCGAAGAGAAGAAGGTTCTCTTGCTCAGTTCCTGCAGGATTGCAACCTTGTGGCTAGTCCAGGGCCTCATCGCGCCCACAACGCTCAAGGCAGCCACTTATGACGCACTCATCAAGGCGCTCACCGACCATTTCGTGCCTCAGCCAACCAAGATGGCGTGTCGCGTGGACTTCTATATGCACCAGCAAAAGACCAACAAGATAGCTGCTGACCTCATGGCAGACCTTTGCAGATTGGCCCTCACATGCGAGTTCCCGAGCCTCGACGACGCCCTCCTTGACTGGTTTGTGATGGGCATCCAAGAGGAGAAACTCCACCAAAAGCTCATCGGCCATGAGGAACTCACCCTTGCAAAGGCGCTATACGAGGCTGTCACTTTCGAGAAATCCCGGCGAGACCGCCAGACCTCTGCCATGCACCAGGCCTCCATTCCCTCAGCTTCTGAGGCATCAGACAAAGAAGAGACCCATCAGGTTTGCTGCCCAGCTCGCCATGACTCACGACCTTCTGCTACCACCACTCACCCAGTGGAGACAGTTGCACCGACTGCCTGTGCCAGCTGTGGAGAAGCCCATGAATATCGCTCCTGCCATTTCTGAGATGCGACTTGCAGGACCTGTGGCAAGACAGGCCACACCACTCATGCCTGCCACTCCAAGGGAGCCCAGCGATGCACAGCCATGCACCAGGAATCCACAGATCTGCATACCACTGCCATCCACCAACATCAGGTACTGAATTAGCCCCGGGACACCCCTGATAAAATTAAAGTGACTGTGCTAATAGAAGGGGTACCTTGCAAGATGGAACTGGACACGGGATCATCCATTACTCCATCATCTCAGAAGAGACTCTCTGGATGCTCTGTCCTCAGGGGAGGGTCCCCGCCTTAGACCCGCCAGGTTGATCCTCTGGGACTTTTAAAAGGAGGTGGCCATTAAAGGGTGGGGCAAATTCCATGTGAAATACAGACAATTTGAGGGAACGTTGGACTTGGTGGTGGTGGAAGGATGGCTTACCAGCTTACTTGGACTGTCTTGGTTTATGCCCTTGGGGTCCAGAGTAATGGGGGTGCCCCACGTGTGGCCCTCAGACTTCAGTAATGTGTGTGATGAGTTCCCTTCCATCTTTGATGGGACACTCAGCCAGTACACAGGTCCCCCAGTATCACTCCAACCCAACCCCAAGGTGCAGCCTGTCTGCCTCAAGGCCCAGAGAGTTCCATTCACACTCAAGCCCAAAACTGAGGCAGAACATTGGTGGCACAAAGAGTTTTAGAGCCGGGTCCCCATGCCACCTGGGACACCTCCATCATAACCCCAATTAAGCCAAATGGGGATGTCTGCATCTGCGCAGACTACAAATGTACAATCAACAAGGCACTGAGTGACCACGTGTACCCGATGCCTATGGTCAGCCATGTCCTAGTGACATTGGCGGGGTCAAGGTCTTCAATAAATTGGGCTTGGCCCAAGCATACCAACAGCTCCTGGTGGATGAGCTGACCGCTGAGGCACAGACCATCGTCACACACCGGGGTCAAGCGGTTGCAATTTGGGGTAAGCATGGCCCCAGGAAACTTCCAGAACTTAATGGACGCTCTCTTGAAAGGCCTCCCTGGGGTCCAACCCTTCTTCGATGATGTATTAATCACTGTCCCCACAGAAGAGAACTTCGCCACCCATCTAAGCACCATGCTGCAGTGATTCGACTCCGCCGGGCTAAAGGTGAAGTGGGAGAAATGCCTCCTGGGTGTCCCCCGTGTAGAGTTCCTGGGGTTCTCCGTGGACGCAGATGGCATTCACCCAGCCCCCAACAAGGTTCGCACCATCATGAATGCACCTGCTCCCAGATCCAAGGCCGAGTTGCAGGCTTTCTTGGGACTTCTGAAATTTTACCACTCCTTCCTGCCCCATAAAGCTACACTCACGGAGCCCCTCCACCACCTGCTTGATAGGAAGGCCCCATGGGTGTGGGGCCAGTGGCAGGCTGCCGCTTTTCAGGCCGTGAAAGAGCTACTCACATCGAATGACGTCCTCACCCATTTTGATGAGATGCTGCCGGTCATCTTGGCGTGCGATGCTTCTCCTTATGGCATTGGTGCAGTCCTGGGCCATTGGTTGCTGGACGGGAGGGAGGTGACACTGGCCTACTATTCCCAGACCCTGTTGTCAGCCAAGCAAAACTACTCCCAGAACGACAAAGAGGCCCTTGCAATTGTGGCAGGAGTAAAAAAGTTCCACGATTACCTGTACGGCCGCCCCTTCACCATCATGACCGATCACAAACCCCTGCTTGGTCGCCTCACCCCCAACCAACAAATGCTGCAGATGCTGTCGCCCAGGGTCCTGTGCTGGTCCATTTTTCTGGGGGGTTATCAATATGCCCTGCAATACTGGCCAAGGAAGTCCATGGGACAGGCAGATTCTCTTAGCTGCCTCCTGCTCAGCTCCGTCGACCCGGATCCAGCCCCTGTGCACCAAATCCTGATGATGGAGAACCTGCTGGACTGCCCTCTGCACGTTGCAGACATTTTCCGCCACACCACCAGGGATCGTGTCCTCTCCCATGTTTTGGACTGGGTGGGGAGAGGATGGCCCATGGATCGGGTGGGCCCAGAATTCACAGCATTTGCATCCCACTGGGATGAGCTCTCAATGCACAAGAGGTGCCTCCTATGGGGTAGCCGGGTAGTAATTCCCCCACCACTGTGTAAATGGGTTTTGGAAGCCCTGCACAAGACCCACCCGGCAATCGTGAGGATGAAAGCACTGGCCAGGAGCTATGTGTGGTGGCCAGGAATAGATAGTGAGATTGAGGCCTGGGTACAGCGTTGCCCAGCCTGCCAAGAGACATGGCCCAAACCTCTGAGGGCTCCCTTTCAGCAATGGGGGTCTACCCACACTCCATGGGCATGGGTACATTTGGATTTGCCGGCCCGTTCCAGGGGCAGTTGTTCTTCCTCCTGGTGGACTCCTACACCAAGTGGCTGGAAGTCGTGCCAGTTGCCTCGACCTCATCCCATGCAGCCCTGAGACAAAGCAAAGATTCCAATGCAACATTGCTGCAACTCTATTGTGACATTCCTTATAGTCAGTTTGAGCAATTTTACTGCAGGCAGTGACCATGTGGTTGACTGTTTCATCCTTTGTCTTGCAAAGTCAACATTTGCTGTTAATCACTGGTCTTCTGAATCTTGGCTTACATACTATTTGTTGAGTGCCTGCTGTTGTGTAGCTAGAATGAGTCCTTCCATTTATTTTTTCAAGTGTCCATTTTAGAGCAACTTTCAGGTGTTTTTGTTATCAACATTATTCTCTTTGTCTTCGAAATATTGCCCATGCAAATGCTTTTCTTTTCAGTTGTCAAAGTGAGTTTTGATTTCAATATTTTATCATCTTCTTTGGTTTCTATAACCTTAATTAAGTCTGCCTTGTACACTTCAGCTAGAAGCTTCTTTTTGTTTTTCTTGCTGTAGTCATTCAGTGCTCGTTTTCCTTCTTCAACTGCTTGCTTAACTTTCAGGAGACCTCTTCCACCTAATTTTCTTGGTAAGTAAAGGTGATCAACATCACTTCTAGGGTGTAGTGAGTGATGCATTGTCATTACCTTGTGAGTTTTGTGATCTATTGCTTCTAATTCTGCTTGTTTCCAATCAATAACACCAGCTGTGTATTTCTGAACTGGGATTGCCCATGTGTTAATTGCCTTTACTGTGTGGCCGCCATTTAATTTTGTTCGCAATACCTTTTAAACTCTTTGGTAATACTTCTTGATTGTATTTTTCTTAACAAGGGTATGTTCAGTGTTTTCAGCTTCCAAAATTCCAAGATATTTGTAGTTTTCTTCAAAGCCATTTTGGTTCTGATATTGTTGTTGTTTGGCATCTTGATTTCTTCTTGTTCAAAGATCTTTCCTCTATTCAGTGCTAATGCTGCATACTTGTCAAGGCCAAATTCCATTGCTATATCTTTGCTGAATATTCAAACTATAGTTAGTAAAGAATCAATCTCTGATGATGACTCTCCATACATTTTCAAGTCACCCATATACAATCTGTGTGAAATCTTTGGGCCTGTCTTTGAAATCTTTGAAAACTGGTATCCTAGGTCTGTGCTGTTGAGAATGATTGTGAGTAGTATTAGGGCAATGACAAAGAGTAGCAGAGATAGTGAGTCTCTTTGGAAAATACCTTGTTCCAATTTCTTCTCTATTCGCTATCAGCCTGGTGTTCCATTTACTCATGGCATTACATGTTGTTGTTGTCGTCGTCATCGAGGAAAACATTACCAGAGGGAAACAGTACTAAGTGAAATAATCAGGAACCTTAATAAACATTAGTCCTTCTCTTCTTAGCTCTGGTTATAATAGCATCTAGAGATCAATATGGGTCTTGCACAAGGAGTCCATGCTGCTTCTGGGAGTCCTACCCCTATGCACTGGTGCATACCAAAGACACAAGAAAATCAATAAGGATCATGACATACAATGATGTACTTATCCTAACCAGACCTCAAATAGAGTGCAAAATAGCAACTATGAATACAGAATTCCTACTGTTCCAAAGTAAGTCCTATCCTCAAAGCATGCAGTTTGAGATCTTACATTGACAGAGTAGCATTAGTATAGACACGTATTTCTCTAGATTGCCAATTAAAAAATATGATCTGAAAGCAATACTATTTTTGCCTTAACTACACTCTTGTTAATGTCTATAGTCTTGGCATGTGGCACTTTTAGAATTGAACAAAGAGGGTGGGTCAGAATGTGTTCCAATTGTACCTTCAGAGATACACAATTACATGAGAAGGCCTTTGAAATGTGTAAGAATCAGAGGTCATTTTTGGGGGGAACGCGGGGGAACGCAGTTCACCCAGGTGAGGTGCAGGGGGCGGGGCACATGACGAAGCCCCGCCCCCTGCTTCCAGCCGCCCCGCTTCCAGCCCTCATTCAGCCAGGAGGAGGCAGGAGAAGAGGGAGGGTAAGCTGCTTCCTCCCCGCTCCTGCCTGCCTGGGGCCAGGGAGGGCCTTGGCGGGGCTTCCTTGCACTCCCGCTGGCCTTGCAGGTCCACCGCCGGGCCCCTGATGTCAGGGGGTGTGGCATATGCTAATGAGTTAATGAGTTCCCCTAGCTCTTTTTCTACAAAATGACCCCTGGTAAGAATAAATTTTTAAGAGAAAGATAGACTACCATGTAAGTTACTTTTTTAACCATCTTATTCATTAATTTACTTTGTATATATCCCCATCTTTCTCCCCAATGGGGACCCAAAATGGCTTATGTCATTCTTCTCTCCTCTGTTTTATCCTCACGACAGCCCTGTGAGCTAGGTGAGGCTGACAGTGTGTGACTGGCCCCAGGTCACCCAGCAAGCTTCCATGGCAGCATGGGGATTTGAACCTGGGTTTCCTAAATCCTAATGTGACATTTTAACCACTACACCATGCTGGCTCTCTCTTAGGTGGTATCCATGGAATTTGGGCCTTCCTCAGCTATGGAGAATAGATCTCCACTTCGATTTTAGTGGGTAGCTGTACTGGAAAAGGGAAGACTGGTGTCAGTGAATTATTTTATTTCTTTTAAATATCTCTCCACCAAAATGTTTGAGGCAGTTCACAGAATAAAAGTTTTCCACATCCCAAAGTAAATACAAAAATCATACAAATAATCGAACTCTAAAATTGCAAACCAACAATACACAGTATAGCATTACTAGCACCATCATAATTACAAAATCAAACAGAAAACAACATCAGTGAACATAAAGGGCATGACAAGCTAAACAATCTGTTCATTAAAAGCAAAGAGAAATAAAAGTAGCTTGGTCTTGTGCCAAAAGAGAGCTAATGATGTTGGACAATATTCTGCCACTCTGTGTGCAGTAAGTATAGCTCTCCTGCACTTCCCTTCATTGCTGAGGCTCTTTATGACCCCTGGAGGGGTCCGTTATGGGATCTGCATGGAGAACCAGTTTAAACAGGTTGAGGGGGCTGGGAGTGAGGCAAGACATGCACATATCCTCCTCACTCCCTCACTTCCTCCAGCCCATCAACCCTCATGGCTGTTTCTCTGCACAGTTCTTGCAACCCCAGGACTGATCTTTCCAAGAGTCAGAGGGGGCTACAGCCAATGTTCCCTCTAAGCTGTGGGGTCTTGTGAGCAAAAATTATATTTTGTGAGCCACTGGCATTAAAGTTGTGAGCAAGCAATTTGGCTACTGCATAAATTAGTTTGCTCTGGAGCCATCCTTCCTGAGCTAAGACAAAAATGTGTGAGCCGGAGGCTAAGAACTGTGAGCTAGCTCACACTAACTGAGCTTAGAGGGAACACTGGCTACAGCAATGGAGGGGAATGTGGGAAAACTCTATGTGCCTTCTGCACTGCAGACTAAAGTTTAATGACCAGCGCCAGGAGCAGAAAGAAGGGGAAGGCATTCCAAACTCAAGATGCAGCCACTGTAAAGGCCCTGTCCCATGTGGCTACCTAACTCATCTTAGAAGGCAGGATTATGCAGAGGTGAGCATGAGATGACAAGCATGATGTCCAGGCAGTTCTTTAAATATCCAGGTTCTAGGCTGTATACAGCTTTATGGGTCAAAGAACTATAAAACCAGCATGGGGAGATTCATTAGGCTTGGAAGACCCAAGTTCAAATCTCCAGTTGGTCATGGAATCTCACAGGGTGACCTTATTTTATTTATTCATTGTTTCTATTTATATCCCGCCTGGCTCATTCACCTTGGACCACTGGCTCATTCACCTTGGACCAGTCCCTCTCTCTCTCTCAGTCTAACCTACTTCAAAGGATTGTTGTTGCTAGAATAAAATGGAATAGGGGAGAAAGATGTTATAAGATGATTTGGATCCATGTATAAATGTCTAAGTAAATAAATAAACAAACACAGCTGACTCCTTGAATTTAGGCTACCAGTGAACAATGCTGGAATGATATGCTTTGGTCCATGCCAGCTAGAAATCTTGCAAATACTTCCTGGATGAATTGAAGCTTCTGAACCATCTCCAAGGATATCCCCATAGAGCACAGTACAGTAATTAAGCCTGGAAGTTACAGGAACCTGGATCGAGAGCCACTTTGGTGTAGTGCGGACTCTAATCTGGGAGAACCGGGTTTGATTCCCCACTCCTCCACTTGCACCTGCTGATGTGACCTTGGGGCAGTCACAAGCTCTGGCACAGCTGTTCCTGAAAGAGCAGTTTGTATCAGAGTTCTCTCAGCCCCACCCACCTCACAGGGTGTCTGTTGTGGGAGGGGAAGGGAAAGGCGTTTGTAAGCCGCTCTGAGACTCCAAGTGAAGGGCGGGGTATAAATCCTATCTCTTCTTCTCTTCTTCTTCATCACCATGGCCAGATCACACTTGTTGAGGAAGCATTAGAGTTGGCAAACCAGCCAGAGCTGATTAAAGATACTATACACCAGTGATGGTGCACCTTTCAGAGACCGAGTGCCCAAATTGCGACCCAAAACCCACTTATTTATTGCAAAGTGCAAACACGGCAATTTAACCTGAATACTGAAGTTTTACTTTAGAAAAAACAACTCGTACATTAACTTAAGATGATCCAAACAAAGTAAGGAAAGCAATACCAAATGCTTTCATTTACTTACAGCTAATATTTCCAACCCAAATCATAGATGGGCCTTTTCCAGAGCCAGATTTGACACATTTCCATCTGCAGTTCTTTCCGGAAGATTTCAACGTATCCCCAGACATCTGAGATTCTGCTCATGCCCTTTCGAGTCAATAGAGACCCTCCCCCATATATTATTTTATTGCTCTTACTATGCAGAAGAGCCCTTTTAATTACGCCTTTATTAAGGTCATTTATATTTCAAGGACAATTAGTAATCCAGTCCAAGGAACTTTTGCTGAAACACTTACTGGAGGACAAATCCACGGCTATTTCAAGGAATGTTGCTAAATTTCTTTTTATTGCAATTACAAAGCGTAAGCACCTCATCAATACTCCTTGAGATGTCCCCCCCCCCTCTGTAATGCCTTATGATAATCTGGAGACTGTTTTTGATTCTGTATGCTGTCTGATGGGTCTTTGACCGTAATAAACTAAACTGAAACTGAACTGAAACTGAAACTTCATTTACTTAAAATTATTTGGCAGAGCATTCGACACTTTAATGATGGTCTAGGCCTGGCTGGGGCCATGGTACGCATGCCCACAGAGAGGGCTCTGAGTGCCACCTCTGGCACCCGTGCCATAGGTTCGCCACCACTGCTATACACTAAAGATGAGATCTGAGCATCCAATTGTAGGTATGATTCAAATGGCACCCACAAACTGTAAACTTGCTCCTTCAGGGGGAATACAACTAGGGTTGCCTGGCAGGGCCTGGCAACTGGTGGGTGGACTTATTTGCAATGGGGTCCCTTGACAGTGATGCAATGACATCACAAGTAACACACTGATATCACTCCCCACGTACCCAGATGTGATGTCAGCACGTTGCCAGGGGATGCCAGGGATGCTCTGGCATCTGGCCAAAACTCAGGATGCTGCAGACATCCCCTCCTCATTTCCCACCATTCCCCCCTTCCAGTCTAGCTGTGTGGCAGCGGGGAAGAACCTGCTAGCGAAGGGAGATCTGCTGGCAAGCCTGAATGGCAAGCATAATCAGCACCAACCAACACTACCTCAAACTTATCTGGACTGAACTTTAGTTACTGGCCTTCATCCAGCCTATTTATCATGTTCACACAATGGTCCAGAACATCCACTGCATACCCAAAGCAGATGTGAAGGTGAGACAGAGTTGTTTGTCATCTGCACACTGATGACACCACTTCATAATTCTGGAGGCCCTTTCCAAGCAGTTTTATGTTGATATTAAATAGCACGAGTGACAGAAGTGGAGCTGTTGGAAGATCATGGAACGATTGCAGAACAAAATTCCTTCAGCCACACATTCTAGAATGCTCAGCCAGGTAGGACTGGAACTACCAGATCGTGCCGCCTCCCCATCCCCATCCCATCCAAACAGTCCTTCTTGAGCAGTGCTAGCTTCTGATTTAGTGCCTGAGCAAGAGAGCCTAGGCTCAGGCCTCTCCTACCAAGTCACCAGCATGAAGAACAACATTTCTCTTCTTTAGATAGAGGGGGTTCAGCGTTCATGCCACTCCACAAGAAAGCGCAAGGCAAGACACTATGCGGCTGTCTTAAAGAAGACAAATTTTGCAATAACAAAAGATGGGGGTTTTCCTGGTGTTCTTGAATATTATTTATATGCTCCTCAATTTCTCAAATAGTTAAAAGTTGCAGGAGCACTACCAGGTTTACAGTTCAATCCTAACATGCTTACTTAGAAGAAAATCACAGTAAGTTCAATGGAGAAGTTACAGGAGACTTGCGGTGTCTTTGGAGTATTTGCTCTCCTTACAAATATACCAGCAGAGTGCCAGAATATCCCACAGAGAGCCAGTTTGGCCTTGCTTTCAGCTAATTCCAGCTATAAACTCTCAGCTTGGTCTCTTGTTTTCTCTTAGCTAATTCCACGGCAAACCGCTGTTTCTTACCCACTGATCATCTAGGCAGAGGTCTAAGACCTTCAGGTGCATTATCCAGTCAGAAAACACCCCTTGCTTTTTAAAGAATGTTAAGATTCTTAAGTCAAATTCAAACTCCTACCAGGAGTCACTGTAGGAAAAACCATAGTGAGACTCATTCAAAGTAATCAGGACAGCAAATTCTCAACAGTATGTTGTGGTTTGCAAGCTGAATATTACCGCATACAGGAAACCAAAAAGGAAAGAGGATGTATGTTTTTTAAAAAACATAAAATTGAAGTCGACCTTTTTGTCTTCTATCAAGTAACAATTATATTGTTTTAAATCTCATAATGAAATCAAATGCAGTACAACATGTAATCTGAACAAGCTATTCTATGTAATAATTACCTTGGTCAACACCAGCCCAAGTCAGCATGCTTCTAATAAACAAGTAGGAAAAAATTAGCAGATTTGCATACTATTAGTGACAAGGACAAATGTTTTTTCTTTCTTTATTTTTTTTGTACGATACTGTGCTTCATTTGCATTATTGTAGGCCACCATCACGATCAAAGAAAAACTTTTCCTGTTCCTTTTTTGCCTTCAGTTCTTAGAATCCTGGGTGCTCCCCTCTTCAACATTGTCCCTATTTTATATTTTGAACAAAACAAGGGATGAGGACTATACCCTTATAGCCCAGTTATGCCTCCTGCCAATTATCCTTTGTGTAGGAACAGGATATTAAGGTAGGTCAGGGAAGTGCCAGCATTATTTCTACTACTTGAAAAGTGCCTTTACTGTACAGGGTGCTTTATAGAGTATTAAAAATTAGGGATGACATGAACTGGGAAAATGCCGTTTGTGTCGGTTCCTGACTGAACAATGAACCAAACCACAAACCAGGAGGTTTGTTTGCCAACTGGTTTGTGGCCCCACAACTCCCATTGAAAGGGACCAGAGTTTGCAGAAAGCCCCCAAAACAGCTGAGTGACAGGGTGCAGTCTGCTCCCTACTGCTCAGCTGTTTTGGGCTGTCTAGTGCTAATCCCTTTAAAGTTTAAAAGGAGTGTACAAGAAAGCCCGAAAAGCAGACACTCCCTGCTGCTCAACTGTTTTTCGAGCTTTTGCAGGCTGTCTTGTGCAGTCCATTTAAAGTTTAAAGGGACTGCACAAGACAGCCCAAAATAGCTGAGCAGTGGAGAGCACAATAGGGACATGCAGAAGAAAACAAACCGACTCCACAACTGTGCCAATGCAGAGTGAGGGAGATGTGTGGAGGGCTCTTTTTGTAGCAGGAACTCCTTTGCATGTTTAGCAACACACCCCTAATGTAGCCAATCCTCCAAGAGCTTACAGAGCTCTTCTTACAGGGGCTACTGTAAGCTCTTGGAGGATTGGCTACATTAGGGGTGTGTCGCCTCATATGCAAAGGAGTTCCTGCTACAAAAAGAGCCCCCCATGTCCAAGCTGATTCCAGTGCTTGTGGATTGACTGCCAAGATAATCAGGAGTAAGTCAAGTATGGGGAAAAGCCCTGTAATTGGGAAATTTGTAGATGTCCATTTGTAGATGGAGAATTATTGGGATCTTCTTTAACCTATTGGAGTAATTATTAGGATCCGAGGAGTCATTGGAAGGTTTGAATTTTTCTTTGTGAGAGGTGCTAATGTAAGATGCATCTGGATAAGGTAGCTGAGTTACCTGGGTGGCAGGTATGACTAAGACCTAGCAACAATGATCCTAACCATGCATTTGATTAGGTTTCTAGAGACGTTTGCATTGTACAGGAGATTCTTGAAAGGTCTGGAAGGTTGGTTATTGTCCTTCAAGCCTTTATTATTAATGATGAGCCAAAAATTGTTAAGCCTCAGAGGGTCACAGAACAGCACCTTTGATCAGGGTTATCAGATTCCCATGGGAACCAGACTACTTTCTGTTGCAATAGCCTCTTCATTGTACATAGCCTCACCTTAATGCCCAGCTTTACTATCAAAATGCAGGTCCTTTCCTGCAGTTCAGACATTGTGAGGTCTGAGAATCAATAGGGTCTAAAAGGAGGCTGCTGACCACGGGGTTGCAGGGGGTAGAAGTGGTCCATTTACCCCTGAAGATGATTAGCAGTGAGAAAATGTTGATTTGTTAAAAGACAACATGCTACACTCAACATGGACACTTCTTTTTAAACCCAGGCAGATAACTGATGATGTAATGGCAATGTATCCATCAGTCCCTGCATCCTATACATCCATGAAGCCTCAGCAAAATTTTGTGAGGCACAAATAAATGTTGGTTATGGCCCTTCTTGAACCTGTTGGAGCTTCCTATCTTCCCTTTGAGGAACTACAGTCTATTGGAGGGAACGTAGAATCATAGATTCACAGAGATGGAAGTGGCCATCTAGTCCAACCACATGCACAATGCAGGATCAGCCTAGAGTGTCCCTGATAAGTGTTTGTCCAGACGCTGCTTAAAGACTGCCAGTGAGGAGGAGCTCACCATCTCCCTAGGCAGCTGATTCCACTGTTGCACAACTCTTACTGTAAAAAAGTTTTTTCCTAATACCTAGCCAGGATTTTCCAGCCCTTAATTTAAACCCTCCAATAACCTTTATTGGTGTACATTAATTTAAACCCATTATTGTGAGTCCTGTCCTCTGCTGCCAACAGGAACAGCTCCCTGCCCTCCTCTAAGTGACAGCCCTTCAAATACTTCAAGAGAGCAATCATGTCCCCCCTCAACTTCCACTTCCCCAGACTAAACATTCCCAAGTCCCTCAGCCTTTCCTTATAGGGTTTGGTCTCCAGGCCCCTGATCATCCTTGTAACTTTTTCCCCACCATAGAGAACAATGGAGGGGATAGGGGCAACCTGTTTGAGGGCCCGTAGAATTGGATCCCCTGGTCCAATGCTCTTCAAACTTGGTTGGTACCTTGGGGAGAGACTCCAGCAGCTACCCTCAAGCCCCTCCCCTCCAGCCCCCAGAATATACCCTATGTTTTTGCCATTGACTTCAATGGCCCATGGGATATAATGGGGCTGAAATTGACATTCGGCTGGCTGAAAGACTCCCCAATCCACTCCTACTGATGAAACTGACATGCAGGAGTCTTACTTCCAGCCAAAATTGATTCTGCCCAATTTGGCCAAATCTGAATGGGCCGAATTTTTTTTTTTTTGCACACCCCTAGTCTGGAACACTAACCACTACACAACACTTCATGGGGCAGCAGCTGCTGAGCAGTAACAAACAGCTGGGCCTGCATGAGTTATGCAAGTTGCATGGTGTCAAGTTGTCCAGTGGCTGCTGTCAGGCCTGACATGCTCTTTTCCCCCTACATTTTACTGACAGAAACAAATGCTTCAAGGCTGGAAATACTGCTGTGGTTGACAAACAATGGCCACTGAGAGAATTCCTTTCATATAGCTACAGGTGCTGCTTCTATTATGAGCAGGGGCAGATGAACCATTAAGCAGACTAAGCACATGCTTAGGGCACCAGGGCCAAAGGGAGCACAACAAAGTTGGGAAAAGGGTGAAAAGCTTAGTTTGTACAGTATATTGTGTTATCATATGAATAAATTTTTGTACTGCTGCAACCTGCGTTGTATACCTGGTCAGACAGGTCAACAACTAAAATGGACTGGGTCAGTGTGGAAAGGAGGGGGGCACCAAGATTGGTCAGTGCTTAGGGGACCAGTGAGCCTTAATCCGCCCCTGATTATGAGTGAGGGTTGACTGAACTGGAAATGTTGGTAACTGAATCTAGAACCTTCTGCATGCCAGATGCTCTGCCATGGAGCCATGGCCCTTCAGCTGAAACAAATCATACTAATACCTGACAACACTGACCTGCCAGTGGCCAGTGTTATGTCAATGCTTTATTTAAAAAAAGCCCAAGAAAATTTACTTCTTTTTCCATACATCAGAGTGCACTCACAAGTGACTGTGATATCACTTGTACTGTAAAAATATTCAGACACAATGAGCTTATTAAGCATTAAACCCACTCTAAAAGAACATTCATTTGTCATCTAGTTTTATTTTTATTTGACACGGGTAAACCATGCCTGCAGATTATGGACCAAAACTGTGAAATGAGTTACACACATGAAATTTTTAAAAAGGTGTTCAAAAGTTGGAACTATTGGAAGGGGAAGGACTTGCCTGGGACACCACTGGATCTAGGGCTGGTCCTGCATACATGCAGCTGGGATGAATCTGAATTAGCATTACAGAGTGCTCAGGCAGTTCAAGGGTTTAGGGTACTTAAACCCTGTCTTGAGTCACTAAAGTGTGTGCAGATTCGCTTTGGTAATTGTACTCCATGCGTACTGTCAAGGGTCCTTGGCCAGGCCAAAATTACTCAGCTCATAGCACCACACGCCTGTGACTAGTAAGCACAGGGACCTTGCAGGTTCCACCAGGATATCACTTACCATCTGCTGATCTTTCTTTATCTATACATAGCTGGATCTTGTGCTGTCATTCCAGTAATTCCTAATGTGGGGAGGGGCTGTGGGTCAGGGACTGAGCATCTGCTTTGCATGCAGGAAGTCACAATGTGAATCACTGACATCTCCAGCTGAAAGTACTGAGTAGTAGGTGATGTGAAAGACCTCTCCCTGAAACCCTGGAGAGCCACTGCCAATCTGAGTAGACAATACTGACCTCCATGGACCAAGGGTCTGATTCAGTATAAGGCAGCTTCATGTGGCCATCACTTATTCCTGTGGCCATCACTACATCCTCTGGCAGCAAATTCCACATTTTAATCACACTCCGTGTAAAGAAATATTTCCCCTTGTCTGTCCTGAATCTACTGCCCATCAGGTTCATTGGATGCAAGTTTTAAAATTTTGGGAGAGGGAGAAAAAAAAATCCCGTTGTCAACTCTCTCCACCCCATGCATAATTTTATACATTTCTATCATGTCCCCTCTTAGTGCCAGCTCCAGGTTGGGAAATTCCTGGAGAACCGGGGCAGAGCCTTAAGGACAACATCTGGGGAGCAGAGGGAGCTCATCAGGGATGTGATAACAGAGTCCACTCTCCAAAGCTACCATTTCCTTCAGGGGAACTGATCTCTATAGTCTGTAGATCAGTTGTCATTCTGGGAGAACTCCAGGTGCCCCATGAAGGTTGATAACCATACATACTAAGATCGGTGGGGATATCTGCAAGGAAGAAGCAACGGAAGGAAGCCATATTCTGCTCACCCATAATGACAGGCCTGTGTTCCCACCTCTCTGCCCAACTATACTACTTCCCTGCTATAATACTACTAATAGAGAGAGAGAGAGAAAGAAAGAAAGAAAGAAAGAAAGAAAGAAAGAAAGAAAGAAAGAAAGAAAGAAAGAAAGAAAGAAAGAAAGAAAGAAAGAAAGAAAGAAAGGAAGGATATATTGGTAAGCAGAAAACCATTCTATCCAAGACTCTAGAAGTGATAGCACTAATGATCTGAATAGCCAATAAACCTGGGCATCACAGTTCAAGGAGAAAGATGCTGACAAACCAAACAGAATTCAGGGGAGAATGAGGAAGCCAATAACTGATTAATCTGGTTTCAGTTCAAGGTACTGGGTTCAGATCAACAACTTGCCATTGTGGCCCTCACCTTATGGAATGGCCTGCCTAAGGAGGTCAGGAAGGCTCCTACATTTCTGTCATTCTGCAAACTATATAAAACAGAATTGTTTGTGAAGGCACTTTTATAAAGGGAATGGGACTGTGGTCTTTATCACTGTGTATAGTGCCTATTATCTGTTTGCTGTATGTATTATTCTGCTCTTACTGCACTGTTTTCTACCTGTTATACCATTTTCTGCACTGTTTAACATAACCTGTCTAATACTTTACATTTTATTTCAGATTTCTGTAATCTTAGTCCTATTACTTTGTTTATTAGATGCCTCATACTATTGATTGCATCAACTGACATTGTGTATATGTCTTGAGACTAGTAAAAAAGATGGACTATAAATAAAATAAAAAATAAATAATCTATCAATAATAACATCAAAACAAAACAACAATAACCACAATAATAATAATCTGAACAAAACTGTAAGTACATCTAGCAGTCCTTAAAAGGGACACATTGACAGTTTCCAAACATTAAAAAATTGTTATTTCTCTTTTGAAAAAGAAGCAATAGTTTTGAAAACAAGCAAGAGAATAGATAGAAAATACTATCTACTGAACTGAGTTTGAGATGAAAGTGACTAAAACCACGGAAAGATTTAGATCTAATTTAGACATTATAGTAAATATACCAATCAAGAAACATGAAGCTGACTAATACGCAAAGCTGTGTGTTCCAGTTCCTTTTGTGAGCACACAGATTTCACCATAGTTGTGCTTCAGAATCTGTTCATTTAAAATTTTCCAAATGACCTTTGAATTTCATCTGGCTAACAATTTCAGTAACTGGAGAAGCTGTCCAAAAGAGGCCACAGAAACTAATTTCTTCAAGGTTTGTAAGAAAGGGGAACTTTCCCCAGTAAACTGCTTATGAATATTGAGGCCAGACTCTTCAACACAGACAGCAACTCTTCCTGGCAGGGCAACATGGCTAACGCTTACTAGGGATAGCAACTATCTGCCTTCCCAGACAGGAACTGGCACAGCAGAAAATGCTCTCCCATCAGCAATAGCTGAGAAAACATAACGATAACCACTAAAAACTAAGTATCTGTTGCCAGGACTTTTTTTGTAGAAAAAGCCCAGCAGGAACTCATTAGCATAATAGGCCACACCCAACAGTAGATACTCATTAGCATATTAGGCCACACCCCATGCCTTCCCTTGACTTGCCCGGGCACCCCGCGGCTGCAGGGAGCCCGGGCTAGCCAGCCCTTAGACAGGCCAGGGAAGTCACAGGGAGGCATTTAAATGCCTCCCCGATCCTTCCAGGCCCACTGCCTCAGAGTCACGGGGGGGGGGTCGCTATCCAGGCCTTCCCTCTGTAGCCACGCACACAGAGGTTTTGGCTGTACTGGGCGTGGCCAGCTCTGAAGCCAGCCAGAACTCCCTTCCTGTGTGTTCCTGCCCAAAAATAGCCCTGTCTGTAGCAAACAAATAGAAGAGCAGGACAGGGCATCCCTGGGTGGCTGTTTCCCTCTCCCCACATGTACCTATGAGACTGCACTCTGTGTTCCTAGAAGGCTTTGTGATAACTTAAAAAAAAAATCTCTCTCCAAAGAGTACAAAGGCTCGTCTCTGTATATGGGATATGGTGAAGCCACACCTCAAGGAATCAGTACCCTCTGTCCAAAGATAGCATATGCTCAAGGCAAATAAGTTATAAAAGGTAAGGTAAAGGTTCCCTTGCTTGAAAGCCAATCGAATCTGACTCTAGGGTTGCGGTGCTCATCTCCATTTCAAAGCCGAAGAGCCAGCGCTGTCCGAAGACGTTTCCGTGGTCATGTGGCCGGCATGACTAAACACCAAGGCACACGGAACGCTGTTACCTTCCCACCGAAGTGGTACCTATTTATCTACTTGCAATTTCTTGCTTTCGAACTGCTAGGTTGGCAGGAGCTGGAACTAGAGATGGGAGCTCACTCCATCAGAGTACGTAGTAATGAAATCCTTAGTGAACCCATGAGTTTTGCCACTAGGGATGGGCACAAACTGAATTACAAACAGAAGTTTATCAAGAACTTGGCCCAGTTCATGGTTCACAAAAGTCGGTTCATGCCATCCTGCTTTCATGAGCCCCACAAACCTCCCACGAACCTCCCAGGTGGGTTCATGTGGTTCATTTTCACAGACATGGAGACTCACAAGTGAATTTTAAAAATATTAAATATTTTTTGCAAGCCATTTCAACATTTCAGTGATCCCTCTTGCTCCCCCTCCGCACTTAGAAGCAGTGGAGAGTGAAAAGGATTGCTGAAATGGCTTGCAAAAGTCATTTAAAGGGAACATTCCCTTTAAATGGCTTTTGCAAGATCTTCCCCCCCTCCCATTCTGCTGGCCTCCGGGAGCTGCTGCCAGCATAAAGGAGGGAGGGAAGATTCACAAACCTCATGATCTGAATCAATTCGTGAAGCAGGGGAGGTTCATCCCGGTTCATGCTAGTTCATAAAGAATGGATTTTAGTCATTTGTTGTTGTAGTCAACCTAAAACTTAGCTTTCCACTCAGAAACATTAGTTAGCTAGACTCAAAGGAAGGAGAAATACAGAAAATACCTGTCATGAATGGCTTCTAAGAAAAACTGAGATCTCAAATGGGCTTGGAAGGGTGCCGCAAAGGGTAGAAGGCCTCCTGCTTTCTCCCCAAGCCATTTCTCCACCCAAAAATGACACTGAGAAGCAAAATCAGGGAAATCACTAGCTGCTGTGGGGCTACGGGAAACCCAGACCCAACTCTTTAAAGTTTATGATGTTTAGTGTTGTGTCCGCTGACCGCCACCAGAGGCCAGCGCACACTCCTGAGCTTGAATCCGGAGTAACAACAGGGACTAGGCTCCTGGTCCCTCCATTGGGGGACCAATGGGACCTTGGCGGGAGATTCAAACCCGCCAATGGGACCCAGGGGTGTGTCCCCTGGTTTGTATATAGTTGGCCAGCCGGCCGTTGTTTGTTACCTTATGTTGTGTTCCAGTAAACCATGCTGATCACTACATCAGTCTCAGGGTTTCATTCATGCGTCTAACCCACTGCACTTCATTTAGTTTGGCCCTAAGAATGCCCCTGAATAAAACAACTTAATTTGAATGACAGGAGCAAGGTTAGCATCTGTTGGGCTTTCTGATAAAAGAAATACGCTCTCAGGATGGAAGGAGAATGATGTCAAGTAGGTTTCAGATAGCTGAATGATAACTTACCTATGCTGCGGGAATTACAAATTCAGGGAAAGGACAATAAATAAAATATACTTTTCTGAAAACGCTGCTTCTGACAATTAAAAAATAGCTGTTACCTCTTAGTACAGTGCAACATATGATTTCAGCTTTTCTCATAGCTCATGCAGGAGAATAGCACTATGGGAATCAGAGCTGCTGCCAGATTTGCCCTGCATTATATTAGGTGCAAGACCCTCCCCCCCCCCAGCTCAGAGGAAATCAAAAGTCTGGATCCCCTCTTGCTAATTAACCTCATTCTGAATTCATTTAGTGGGGGGGGGAAGAATAAAGAGACAGAAACAAATATTTTGACCACTACAACAATAGAAAGAGGGTCACAGAGTCTGAGATGCAAGCTTTCTAGATCCAGTGAAGAACTGGGAAATCCCTGTCCAAAATAACTGTATTGCAATTAGGATAATATTTTATCATTTGGAATTTTTAGATTAGTTCAATACTGCTTATGAAGTCATTCTACAGGATATTATACAGTTCTACACACACACGTATACATGTATGCGTGTATATAGTGGATTGTGGAGTATGCTGTAAAATTGCTTCCTATTCATATATATTAATTTTCAAGCAACTGCTTATCTTTTAGGTCTAAGCAATAAAAATATAAAAGATAAATTTGTATAATGTTGTCAATGCGGACAATAATGTTCACACACAAATACTTAGACACTAAAAGAATTAAACAAAATTAGTAATCTATACTTTTGTTGCTGGGATCTAAAAGATAAGAAGTTGCTTGAAAATTAATAGCAACATTCCTTTGTTTCAGCTTATATAGCACTGAAGCTTTCGGAATTAATTGCAGCCTTCTAATAAACACAATGATGTAATGACGTATTTAACATTACTGTTTTTTGTTTGATTCCAAATAAATTGCAGATTTTTTTTCTGGTGTGATACTAAAACAATTACCATTTTGGAAAAGGATAATTAATCTGCAATTTTTTCACATTAGATCATATATCTCTAAAGAGTGCCCACAGATTTGATAGTCTTCAGCTGCTGTGTATTTATTTTTCATTTTTCCCCCTAGTGATGTACCGCCCCATCAGTGCTGACATTTAAATGAGTGAGTATTCAACACAAATGTGATCATTTGTACAGCATCCAATGCAGCCCCATACTGAGATGATTGCTTCTGGGAGCCATCCATGGGTTCTCGAATAGAGGGGAAAAGCCAGGCAAAATTTTATCAATTTACATTTTTCTGTGATTAATTTTTATGCAAATAAGGGCCCGACCGTGCTCCCATCTCACCTGAATCATGCGGATCATCAAAGACAAATTGAGCATCACTTATTTAAAAAATAGGCTTTAAACTACTCTACAGCTGTGTTGGAAAATGCTAAGAGCAGGGCATGAACTTTTCTAATGTAACAGGGATAGATAAGAAAATACCTCCTTTTGCTTTTTTGTTGTCCATGGTGCCATGAACATAAATTGTAACAAAACCCATATATATATATATATATATATATAGTTTGTGGAATATATCTCTTCTTAATAGTTGATAGTAAGATACTAAGAGGAAGAGGGTTTTTTTTAAATCAACATCTATTCCACACCTATTACAAAGATTTTACAAGCAAGCAAAACACCAGTTATTAATGCTACAAAATCCATATACCTTTAGAATGTTTATCATTATACAAACAATAAAAGCTTTCATTATTAAAAAGACACATATATGGTATATACTGACACGTGGTCGTGTGGAATATACGCTACATGCACATAAGCTGCAGTGTATATAACTTTGCCCCATGCTTTTAGAGCATTCACTAGCTTGCAACTAAAAATATAATCAATTAGTGTTGGCTCCTGAATGGAAGTAATGAGAAAAATGTCTGCCTATGCAGCTGTACAGCCCAGTCCTGTGCAGCTTGTGGCAGTAAGCCGCAGTTGTATGTCTTTACATAAATAACATAGAAATTAAAGAGGAGCATTTTTAGAACTTTGCACCTGATTATTCTGCAACTTCAAGAATACAAACCGAGATTAAATATTTTCCTAAACTCCTCAAGCTGTCTAGAAATTATTGTTCCTTGGTAACTAGAAAACAAAGCAGCTATACAATTAAAAATTAGATTCTTGAAAGGTCCACACATCTGTATAAAATAAGACATTGGTAACAGATGTATATTGAAAAACAGATATAAACCTTGGCAGCTTCTGAAGTCAAATAGGCATGCAAACATATACTATGGCCTTCAGTTCTGGAGTTAATAATGTGTAGTGAAGTACATAAAAATCAATGAAAATTTACATTGGTATTACACTAGCACTGAAGCTGCATATATGTAAAGCACCCAAGTAATCTCAAGCCAAGAAAAACAGCTGGAGGATCTGGTCCAGAAGCTTGCCAGAGGAGGGAGCTGCTGGCCTGCTATCTATTATGCTTCAGCACCACACATGCAGATAGCCAGAGGGCACTACTGAAGCCACCAGGGATCAGCTGACTCCCGGGGCCCCAGCAGAGTCTTGGCTACAGATCCGCTCTTAGAGGTCCATCCCTCCTTTTCTACTTACCTGAAAAATTGTTCTCGGAGGTCTGCATGCCTGGTTAGTACCTGCGTGCCTTCAGATTGCCAAATCCAAGGGTGGCAATTGTAAGCCCTTTATTATAGTTTGAATATTTCTTTCCAGCATGCCCACTAACAACATGTTTGCCAAATGGATTACAATGGACTAAAATACAAATTTAAAAAAACAAAACAAAAACAAATGCTCATCCGAATCACATCATGTAACCAAAAGCAAGTCAGAGCAGCAGTAAAAGCCCAAGTAAATTCTTCCAAATGTCCAGGAACATCCATTTACCAAGTGTCTAAAAGTGATCAAAGGTGGTGCCAGGAGCAGGAATAGTGAACAAGTTTAAAAGATGAGACACTAACCCAGAGTTACAGAAAACTCTATCCTAGTGGTCACCCACTATGTCACTTCAGAAGGTGGAAGCTCCCAGAGATGCATCTCCAAGGGAGATTTTAACTGTTAGTACAAGTAAATGAGGGAGCAGGCAGCCCTTCTTATCTAGGTGTAAACCAGCACTTTGAAGTGTGCCTGGAAAACAAACTGGAAGCTCTTTAAGTACTGATATGATACATTCCCTCCTCTTAGTCCCAATCAACCATATTGCAGTTGCACTTGGAACAAGCTGAGGTTGGCAGTCTTGCGGACAGCATCAAAGAGTGTTTACTTGGAAACAAACTCCAATGACATCAAGATGTGCTTACATATGCAACTCTGTACCTCAACTGTAAATATACTGTCTATCAGTAAAAGAAATGCTTTCCTTTGAAATTACGTTTTGGGTGTTAATTTCATGTGTGTGCACTATGAAATTTACAAAATTGTAAGTAGCAGCAATTGTCTAAGAAGAGTACATTTCTACAGCTTCACACTAGGCTGATGTGTGGAGATAACTAAATAACACCTCTGTTGTCTAATTAACTGTGCAACTACCCTTGCTCTGTCCCTTGTAGTGCAATCTCCCCATCATTATGCTTATAACTCATTTCCCTCCCTCCCACTCCTTGAAATGCCATAGTCCCACATAACGCATCTTAAATCCAGCTCCCCACCAGATGCAGAGCCTTCCCAATGGCTGCAGACCAGGGCCATTTTGCCTCCCTTGGAAGAGGAGGAGGCAACAATGTGTGGTGCTCAGTGTCATGGCGTATGGTGCTGGGGGGGGCAGCAGAGATTTACGGCTGGCTCTGCCCCTGTTCTTCCGCACTTGGGGTTTGCTCTTGCCGCAAAGGTGTAAATAGTCAATAAAATGGCCCTTAAGTTAAACCCAATTCCATGTCTGTCTCTTCCTTCCGACTGGGGGGCAATGAACAGTTACACTCCAGGTATGTTACACTCCAGGCAATGACAGGGCATGCTGAACAGGAATCGTCAACAGAGTTTATACCATTTGGGATTCCTTCTAAGTCAGGCATGCAGCTTTTTCATTCTCACTCCTTTCTGGGGACTTGGGCAGAACTGACTGCCTTGAATCCAGGTGAGCATTTCTGTGGGTGGAAGAGTTTCCACTGTGCAGTGTGATTTTGCAAATTGGGGCTGATTAACTGAGACAAGAAAGTCAAACTCTGTTGGTGCAAATCCCACCACTCTCCAAAATGCTTAGAGGGATCCAAGTCGCTACTGTTAAAAAGAACTGGGCTAGGATGTATTTTCTTCTGGATGCCTTACCATCTTACTCAAAGGCTCTGTTCCACAATCACAGCTATATGGAGGATGGCAGTGATGAAGGAATCGTATTCTGAACATGCTCAGAGACACCCTAACATATATTTGCATCCTACCCACTGCAGACGCGAAATGCACTCCAAGGCTGAATCCTAGTTCTAACTTCTTGTAGGGCAGAAAATGATAAGCCAAGTTGTGCAAAATATCTTAAAATAATATCACCATGCTAATGACTATAAAAGCCACCACCCTGACAATAAATATCAATCATTTGTATTAAAAATGTTATTATTTTTAACAGACAACCAAACAAACAAAACATACATGAGAGTATTAACAACATCATATCTCTTAAGGCACCTCATACATATATATCTAATTACCAAATTCCCACCTCCCAAAATTTTTGCAAGTCTATATTTGATAAGCCAATAATTTATCTGACTCATCCTATCATTATGGCTCTTAAAAATAAACAAATCTAGAGTTTTACAAGTCTATTAATTAACAAATCATATTTCCTTCTATTACTACATTGAGCATTCTATAATAATCTTCTAAAAATATATTTAACTATTAACTAAATTTATACCGTTCCCCAGCTTCATAGTCACATACTTTCTTTTTCTATATATTCTAAATTCTATAACATAACTATCACATTACATTCTTCCACATTTTAGTAATACTCTGTCTTTTTAAAGGATTTTCTAAGCCTACATATATTCCCTATATATTCTTCCCCAGTTGTACAGCTTCCTGGGATCCTTAAACCAAACTTATTTATATCTTTATTTAACACTTTTCAATATACTTCTCTAGCCTACAAATTCATACTTGGTCTATAATACTATCTAATCTATAGCTTCTTGAATTACTACAATTAGTGTAAAGCAAAACATTCAATGAGATTCAGTGATTACTTAGTTACATATGTCTAAGGGTTCCCTAGCCTGAACAGAAATCTTATTTAAGGACTCCATTTTTAAAGCTAAAGAATTTCTGCAACGTCAGCTGGGAACAGAGGATGAGTCCAAAGAGGAAGAAACGAAGTCTAGTGACTCTGCTACCTCTGAGGAGGGCTCTACTACAGAAAGGTGCAGGACCTGCTAGAGTTGTATACGATTTTAGAGACAGAAAGCCGAAGTAAAGGCAGAAATACTTGGAAAATGGCCTTTTGAAGCGAAGAATAAGATGATCAGAGATTTCTCTCACAACAACTAATAAACTAACATATAAATGGCGAACTGTTATAAGCAAGAACTCTACAAGTATATTGTGATACTAACACATATTGTACTAACATCTTTATTAACAGTGAAAAGATCTCCTCCTCTTGGGGTTTTAGTTCAGTGTGGTTTTCTTTCCTTTATCCTTAGTTGTAGTCCCTTTCCTAATATTTCTTTGTCGTTTTGTAGTCCAATGCAAAATAAAAAATATCCCTTTGGGGATTTAAAAAAAAGAAGAAAAAAAGAAATCTTATTTAAGGATTAATATAAAACAAAACGTTCAATAGTAGTCAATGTTACTCAGTTACATATGACTATGAATCCCCTAGCCCAACCTTATTCAGTTACATATAAACAAAAATTCCCTTATCCAGTCTAATTTATAAAGCTTATTTTTTTTCTTCTTTCTGTAACTTCTCATCTTCAGTAAGGTCATAATTCTATGCCTCTTCCCCTTAAAAGTAGAAAAGATTACTTTTAAGCATCACCAACTATAGTAAATGTTTAGTGTAGTTAAGGATTCCATCAGTTCTGTTTCATCTTCTCTCTGGGATGTTTTCCCTTTCGTAACTATTCCAGATTTTAGCAGAATTTTAGTAGATCTGTTATACTCCTTGTAGGTTAAATCAGCTTGAATGTAGTGTTGTTTTATGTCTTGGCCGGTTTGGTATTTAAATTCCATTTCTCTGTGGATTAAGTCATCTTGATAGAAGTGTTGTTTTTCCTCTTGGACTAATTTTTGCTGAGATGCCTTCATGTTACTCATAGCTTGACTTGGTATAATTTCTTTTTTATCCAGTGTTGTCTTTAAAGCCTTTTGAACTCCCAAAGTGATCGCCTCAACCACTAATGCCTGGAGCTTGTCCCACGACAGCTGCAGCAAGCTGGATTCTTTGGAACTATCTGTTCAGGCAGCCACTGGCATTTTTCCCCATGTATCTTGTTTACCCATTTTAATATGATAGCAAAATCTCAGCTCAGTCTGAGTACATCCACAGTCTCTTCAGCACTGGGCACAATCAGCAAGTGGACGCTCTCAGTAAAGTAATAACAACCAAGAATCCTTCAACACAGTTCCAGTACTTGGTAGCTTTAGACACAATAAAATCCTCTGTTCTCAACACTGTAACATGACATCATCAAAAATTGCCAGAAGAATACCTGATTCAGCTCTAAATATCTTTCTTACTTTCTTTTTCTTCTCAAAAAACACTTTGTAATCCTTCTAAAGAAGCTCAAACAATTAGCTCCTCTTTACCCCCTAGGGATATTTAAATCTGCTTCCTTTTGTAAAGCGTCCCGGCCGCTCCATGAAGGAAGGGGGGGGGATTTCACCCTGTCTTTCCTAGCTCTTTCAAAATTTTAAAGGAGGTTGATCAAAAGGTCATCAGTTTTTTCGATGCTGCTTTTAAGCATACTTATGGTGGATATTTTCATCTGTGTTCTGGATGAGGCTCAGCTTCACTCTCTTTCTTTCTTACAGGGCGCTTACAGCTGATACAATGATGGCTGCCATCACTGTGCTACTTCGTTGCTTGCTTCTGGGATGATTCAGGGCATCCACCCACTCATGCCGTAAGTAAGGCCACCAAATCAGGTCCCTTGTGCCAGACCTCACTTCAAGAGGTCCAGTAGAGATTGGGATCCCCCCAAAACTCCTCTAAAACAAATGAAGAGCCAGTGGTGTCCGGGAGCACTTCCCAGTTCCAACTATGCCGCTGCTGGGCCCACCTCCCCTCTCAATCTTTCCCGCCCTCCCCACAATATTATTGCTTCATTATTTTTACTTTGGGAGCCACCTTGAGAAGACCCAGAGGGGAAGCATATACTTTTTCTAAAGAAATAAAGTGTTTGTGTTGTTCAGTCGCACAGACGAGTCCGACTCTTCGCGACCCCATGGACCAGATCACGCCAGGCCTTCCGGTCTTCCGCCGTCCTCTGAAGTTTTCTCAATTTCATGTTCATTGCATCTAGGACGCTGTCTAAGCATCTCATCCTTTGCTGTCTCCGTCTTCTTTGACCTTCAATCTTTCCCAGCATCAGGGTCTTCTCCAGTGAGTGCTTTCTTCTCATTTGGTGGCTAAAGTATTTGAGCTTCAGTTTCATTATCTGGCCTTCCAGGGAACAGTCAGGGTTGATTTCTTTTAGGATTGACTGATTTGATCTTCTTGCAGTCCAAGGGACTCTCAAGAGTCTTCTCCAGCACCATAGTTCAAAAGAATCTATTCTTCGGCGCACAGCCTTCCTTATAGTCCAACTCTCGCAGCCATACATGACTACTGGGAATACCATTGCTTTGACCATGCGGACTTTTGTTGGCAGGGAGATGTCTCTACTTTTTATCATGCTGTTTAGGTTCGCCATCGCTTTCCTCCCAAGGAGCAGGCGTCTTGTAATTTCATGGCTGCTGTCACAGTCTGCGGTGATCTGGGATCCCAGGAACGTGAAGTCTGTCACCACTTCCACGACTTCCCCTTCTATTTGCCAAGGAGTGATGGGGCCGGATGCCATGATCTTAGTTTTTTTGATGTTGAGCTTCAAGCCCACTTTTGCGCTCTCCTCTTTTACTCTGAGCAAGAGGCTCTTTAGATCCTTTTCACTTTCAGCCATTAGAGTGGTATCATCTGCATATCTGAGGTTGTTGATCTTTTCCCCAGCAATCTTAATTCCCGCTTGTGATTCATCCAGGCCAGCATTTCGCATGATGTACTCTGCATATATATTAAATAAGCAAGGTGACAGTATACATCCTTGTCGTACTCCTTTTCCTATGCTGAACCAATCAGTTGTTCCGTATCCGGTTCTAACTGTCGCTTCTTGGCCCTTATACAGGTTTCTCAAGAGACATGTGAGGTGGTCTGGTACTCCCATCTCTTTAAGGACCTGCCATAGTTTGTTGTGATCCACACAGTCAAAGGCTTTAGCATAGTCAATGAAGCAGAAGTAGATATTTTTCTGGTACTCTCTTGCTTTCTCCATAATCCAGCGAATGTTGGCAATATGATCTCTCGTTCCTCTACCTCTTCGAAACCCAGCTTGTACTTCTGGTAGTTCTCTATCCACGTACTGTTGAAGCCTAGCTTGTAGGATCTTGAGCATGACCTTGCTAGCGTGTGATATGAGTGCAATTGTGCGATAGTTTGAACATTCCTTGGCATTGCCCTTCTTTGGGATTGGAATGTATACTGATCTTTTCCAATCCTGTGGCCACTGTTGCGTTTTCCAAATTTGCTGGCAAATGGAGTGCAGAACTTTAACAGCATCCTCTTCTAAGACTTTGAATAGCTCAGCTGGGATACCATCACCTCCACTAGCTTTGTTGTTAGTAATGCTTTCTAAGGCCCATTTAACTTCACATTCCAGGATGTCTGGCTCGAGGTCAGTGATTATACCGTCGTGGTTGTCAAGGACATCGAGGTCTTTCTTGTATAGTTCTTCTGTGTATTCTTGCCATCTTTTCCTAATCTCTTCTGCTTCTGTTAGGTCCCTACCGTTTTTGTCCTTTATCATGGCCAGCTTTGCATGGAACGCTCCCTTGATTTCTCCAATTTTCTTGAAGAGATCTCTAGTCCTTCCCATTCTATTGTTTTCTTCTATTACTTTGCACTGTTCATTCAGGAAGGCCTCCTTATCTCTCCTTGCTGTTCTCTGGAAATCTGCGTTCAGTTGGGTAAATCTTTCCTTTTCGCCTTTGCCTTTCGCTTTCCTTCTTTCCTCTGCTATTTGTAAAGCCTCATCAGAAAGCCACTTTGCTTTCTTGCATTTCTTTTTCTTTGGGATGGTGGTGATTGCTGCCTCCTGTACAATGTCACGAACCTCCGTCCATAGTTCTTCAGGCACTCTATCTATCAAATCCAGACCCTTGAATCTATTCTTCACCTCTACTGTATGAATGGCCTAGTGGTTTTCCCAGTTTTCTTCAGTTTAGGTCTGAATTTTGCAATGAGTAGCTCATGATCTGAGCCACAGTCAGCTCCAGGTCTTGTTTTTACTGACTGGATAGAGCTTCTCCATCTTTGACTGCAAATTATATAGTCAATCTGATTTCGGTGTTGCCCATCTGGTGATGTCCATGTGTAGAGTCGCCTCTTAGGTTTTTGGAAAAGGGTGTTCACTATGACCAGTGTGTTCTCTTGACAAAACTCTGTTAACCTTTGCCCTGCTTCATTTTGCTTTCCAAGGCCAAACTTGTCTGTTATTCCGGTTACCTTTTGACTTCCTACTTTAGCATTCCAGACCCCTATGATGACACCATTTTTTGGTGTTAGGTCTATGAGGTGTTGTAGGTCTTCATAGAACCGGTCCACTTCAGCCTCTTCTGCATCAGTGGTTGGGGCATAAACTTGGATTACTGTGATGTTGAATGGTTTGCCTTGGAATCGGACAGAAATCATTCTGTCATTTTTGAGATTGTATCCCAGTACTGACTTTTGCACTCTCTTGTTGACTATAAAGGCCACACCATTTTTTAAATGGTGAAATAAAGTGAGTGGGCATTAAAATAAACTTTTCCAGTCTTTTCTGTCTTCAGTTTATTATATCAATTATTTATAACTATTTTACATAAAAGGAGGCTCCTGAATTTTTTCCCATGCCATTTCTGAGACCTGAATAACCATTTACCCTGCATTTAGGGTATTGCATCAGCTACTTAAGCCAGTCTATCAAGGAGGCAAAGGGTACCTTGTTGTGGGGGGCACTTACCCCTCTCACCAATACAACAACTTGCTACGTTTTGAGACAGCTCCAAGTCATATGGCTGGTTGGAGCCTCTATGAATAGTGGAAGCACTGGTTAAGCAGGGAGTGCTCTAAGCTCACATAAGTTTTTGATTCTTCAGGCAGTAGAAAGCCTAGGTTTGTCCCTTGGTGAAACAGATAAAATAGTATCTAAGGATGTGAGCTCTGAGTCACAAAAGCTCACACTGGAATAAATGTTGTTAGACTTTAAGGTGCCCCTGGACTTCTGTTTTATTAAACAGAAGACTGCAATCCTACTCAGTTATTTTGTACAGACTAAGCACTGTCAGATTGAACTATACAATAAATATGGTTATGATTGGATTTTAAAAATCTAACATTAATGTATCTGATAGATTAGATTAATATTTAATATAAGGCAAAAATGAAAATTTATAATACCAAATTTCTAACATTTCATATTTTACAATTTAAATTGTGCAAAGAACTGAACGCAATTGCTCAGATCTGAAATTTCCACATTTTAAGTGTGTGTGTGTGTGTGTGTGTGTAGCCATCAAGTTGCAGCTGATTTATGGCAATCTCCAGAAGGGGCCAAGGAAAGTGAGAAGCAGAGGTGGTTCACCATTGACTTTCTCTGCAGTCTTCCTTGGTGGTCTCCCTTCCAAGTACGAACCCTGCTTAGTTTCTGAGATCTAACGTCAAGCTATACCATGCTGCCTTCCCTCCACACTTTTTAAATGCCTGCATGCAGTAGTCATAATATTGCACAACTAATTCAACAAAATAGCATTTAAAGAACTACTGGCATCAACAATGCTGATAAATGACCTGAATTCAACTGTATAGCTGTTGCTTAGAAAAGTGAAGGACAGCTGCCAATTACATGAGAAATACCAGCCTTGTCTCTCATAGCACTAAATCGACACCTCCTGGCTGACAGGATGTGCTGTTCCCATTAAGTGCTGATATGCTAAAAGTTCAAGACAGTGGACCACTGACAATGGAAGAAGCCAAAAGAAAATACATATAGAAAAAGCACTATGTGGAAATAAAGAAGAGACACGCAAGCAGGGAAAGGAGAATTCTGTGTGGCATCACGGTAAAGTAAAAAAATTTCCCCTTAGGTAAGGTACTGATGTTTGGCATTAGGCCTATATATTTAAAACTGAATACGCAAAGGGAAATACTGCATAGAGACCACATTCTTTTGTTGCTGAATGTAAACAGAGTGACCCAGAAGAAGAGGATATACGCCAATGATCTTAAAATATCTTTTATTAAGAAGTATGTACTGACGGCACTCTGGTTTTCCATCAAAATTATATAATAATAATAATAATAATAATAAT
>NW_015175992.1:51082-69121 GCF_001447785.1 Gekko japonicus | reverse complement strand
CTACACCACACACAAAGCTGTTCCACCTCATCCCGGTAAGCAGTGCCAGCAAAGCTTCAAGGAGCCATGCCTAACAGCTGGCCCTGTTGCCAGCTGGCCAGCAGGGCTAGAATACAGCTGGGGGAATTCCCTAGCCAGGGATAAAACCAGACCTCCATCTGAAGTCTCTCAGGAATACTCACTCTTACAGGAGTTCCCTGTGACTTCTGGGAAGGATGGGGCTCCAGTAATTCTTTTAAAAGGAAAATCAGACCATGGCCAAGGAGGGTGTGCCTGCTCTCTTTGCTAGGCTGTGGAGAGGCCCAGCATGAGAGAAAAAAGACACAGGGTGAGTTTAACCCTCTCCTGTCTTAGCAGTGAGGCCACAGAGACTTCCTACAAAGGACACTGGCGGTCCAGGAGTCTAACACAAGAGGCCTCTGACACTCTTTTTCTCTTTTCATCATATTATACCTTCAGTTGTGTGGGGTTTTTTTTTTGCTTGCCTTGATTTCCCCCCCCCCCCAGTGGATATTTTTTCTCCAATTCTTGGTAGGGGTGAGGGAATTTGATAAACTTCTTATGCAATGGAATTCTGAACTGAGTTATGCCTTTCTAAATCCACTGAAATCAACATGCTTAGTATAACTCTGCTTAAGATTGCACTGTTAAACAGTTATATAAATGTGATGTATATACATTTTGCTCCTAAGATTTGTCATTTTCGACAATCAACCAAACAGAAACATATTTATATTCTAACTAGGAATAAGGCCCATTGTGGAAATAAATATGAGCTCTAGAAAGAGGCTTTGGGAGAGTGCCAAGGCCTTGGGCACTCAGCGTCAATGTGCTGTGGCGACCTCAGCAGGGTATAATGACACGGAGTCCACCATTTTCTCAAGAGGAACTGATCTCTGCTACCTGAAGAACAGTTCTAATTTTGAGTGACATCCAGCCCTCACCTGGAGATTGGCAACAATTGTTACCCATGAGGGAATGGCTGGTTTGGAGGGTGGAGTCCATGGCATTGTACCTGTCTGAGGTCCCACCCCTCCTCAAACCTCACTCTCTCCAGGCTCCATCTCTACTCAATTGTAATTTAGAGGTGTGGCCTCACTGGTTCAAAACGTATATAGTTGCATCATTCCATGAGTCTTGTTGCTGTGTTGCTGTGTTCTGGGCTGAATAAAGAAATCACTGTTGTGGAAACGCTGCCTCAGTCTCAGTATATAACACCTACCAACAACCACTGAGGGGACAGTTAGTCCCACACAGGAGGCAAGCAGGAAAAGTGTCTTCGTCAAGAGAGAAAGCCATTTGCCAGTAATTCAGACAGGACACAGTGACTGAAGGGGGAGTGGGCGGGGAAGAGGAGCAGACCCAGCACCTGGCCAATGGCACACGAGTACTCTGAGTGGCGGCTGATGGGCCAATGGCTGAGGGAGTGCATGGAATGTTGCCACTCCAAAACAGAATTATTATATAGAGATAGTAGTCTTTCTATGTCACATTTTTGAAAGATCATAGAGTGCTTAGTACTAGTTTTTAATTTGAGTGTTAAAAACAAACAAACATCAATCTCAGTGGGGCACTGTACTGTTGCATAGTGTCCTTCTGAGAAGAGACAGTTGCCAGAAATAAGAACCCCTTTTAGAAGAAGCTGGATTAGGCTTGATCCACACTAGCAGAAGGGGGGAAAGCTCCTGGGTGAATAACTGCTTCAACATAAAAAGCTTTTGCTAGACCATTTTTAATCTATATGTTAGCCAAATTGCCTCTGATTATTAGTTAGACAAGGAAATAGGCAAATAAAGGAGCAAGCACCAGTGTATACAGGGGTCCCACTTCTTCCCAGATCACCAGAAATAGACTCAAAGGCAAGCCTCAATATAAAATGGTTTCATTTGCTGAAGATATCTCACAAGCATACAATAATTCAAACACACTCGCAGTTACACAGATCTATGAAAATTAGAGAGAGAAGGATAGAACATTCGCATTAGCGGGATGATCGTTGAGGGGCAATACTTTACCTGTCCATGGCCGCATGAAACAATCCTTGGGAAAAATAAAGGAGACTATAGGGTAATGGGGTTGTGCCCTGAACCGGCAGAGGCACATGGAGACTAGCTGTGCAAACCGAGAGTCATTGAGTTAGAGTAGGTATAGGAGGAAGGGAGTGAAGAGAGAGAGCCCGAGCATGGTGGGTTGCCCTCTTTTATGAGGTGGCATGGGGTGGTGGGATAGGCTGGCCACATCCCCTGGCACACCTTCTATGAGTCCATCCCCCAAAATACACTGATTGGATCTGGGGTCAAGGGGAAAGGGTCTAAGGGTGGTGATCAATATTCGGATCTAGTAAAAACTGGTCTGGGCAATGGCACCTGAAGGCCATAGTCATTATCATTGATATTCCTTGATTGGCTAATGGCTGCTGCTTCAGCTAGGTGAGGCTGAGTGGGGAAAGGGGAATGTTGCCTACGTGTGCAGGAAGAAACTCCACATGGAGTTTGAATCCTTTGTCCTTGGCCAGGGAGCTGGTCCATCTTACAGCAGGTAAGTGGGTAGGTAACCTCTGAAACCATTGTACATAATCTCGCCGGAAGGCTTCCTTCTTCTGTGTGTGTGTAACTGGCATCATCTTTGGCTCACTACACTGTTCAGTCCCTTTCTGCACACTACTGGCACATTCCAAGTCTTAATAGTGCTAATAAGCACCTTGCAGGGCAACAATTATCCATTAAAAATGTGAGCCTATCTTTAAAGCCTTTAGCCTCTCTATTATTATTTTTTGCTCCTCTCTCTCCTCTCCTGTTCCATTCTTTATAACCCTCCCCAAACAGTTCTTCAGTGGCATCCCATAACATTTCTATCCTTTACTTGCAGGAGAGAATTCATGGAAGGAAGGAAGGAAGGAAGGAAGGAAGGAAGGAAGGAAGGAAGGAAGGAAGGAAGGAAGGAAGGCTTCTCAGTGACATCAAGGAATGAAAATAAAAATAAATTAGAGGTCAATATGTTGATCACAACATGAGAACTACCAAAACCAAAAGCCCAAGTCAAAGATGGCTAGACTGGCATACAGCCATTATAATACAACAGCTTTTTAAACCTGGTCTTGTCTATTTGTAGGGGCGTCTGCAAGTGCCAAACTGCAAATGGGCAAAATCAACAACTGCCTGTACATGTGTCTTCTCCGTTGTGGCCCCCACCTTATGAAATGGCCTGCCTGAGGAGGTCAGGAAAGCTCCCACTCTCATGGCTTTCCACAAACTATGCAAAAATGTTTTATTCAAGATGGCTTTCCTATACTGGCAATGGACTTGCACTGTACTAAATGATTCACAATATTACTCAGAAAAGTGGTCAGGGACTGTGGTCTATACTACTGTGTTTAACTTGCTGAAACTAGAATCCGGATATGGAACTTTACATAATTTAATGTGTTATTTTAATACTTATGCTTTACTTCAGTTCTCTTTTTAGACATTTGGTTGGTTCTACAATCCTAATCCTATTGCATTGTTTATTGAATGCCTCATCTGGAAATTGTATTGACTCTGTAATCCACCTTGAGTCCAAGTGAGAAGGGCAGACTATGAATAACAGAAATAGATAAATAAATAACAACACACCCATTGGAATGGGTCTTTGTACCTTAAAGGCAGAACCTTATTGAAATAATATATTTTCAAATGCACAACTTAGGTCATATGTGTACCATCATAAAATGAACAATGAGACCACTGAGGAATCTTCCAAGATGAATCAATAGAATCCAATGGGGGTTTTTTGCCTTAGGTAGATGCACACATTATACAGTTACACAGCATCTTTCAGCTACAGGAACCAAAGGAAAAAAAGACCTGTGAGCTTGTCCATTCATTGTGCTGCATGAGCTTTTTCTGACCTAGAAATAAATCTCCACATGAAAAAGGAGGTCAATATGTTGATCTCATCATTTGCCGTCCCCTTCTCCTTTGACCTTCAATCTTTCCCATAATTCAAAAGAATCTATTCTTCGACGCTCAGCTTTCCTTATAGTCCAACTCTCGCAGTCATACAGTACTACTGGGAATACCATTGCTTTGACCATACGGACTTTTGTTGGCAGGTGATGTCTCTACTTTTTATTATGCTATCAAGGTTTGCCATCGCTTTCCTCCCAAGGAGCATCTTTTAATTTCATGGCTGCAGTCACCATCTACAGTGAAGTCTGTCACTGCCTCCACGACTTCTCCTTCTATTTGCCAAGGAGTGATGGGACCAGATGCTATGATCTTAGTTTTTTTGATGTTGAGTTTCAAGTCAACCTTTGTGCTCTCCTCCTTTACCTTAAGCAAGAGACTCTTGAGGTCCTCTTCACTTTCCGCCATTAAAAGTGTATTGACATAACCCCAAACCTCTTCCTTAGTCTCACAATGGCTATTGGTATAATGGCTGATGATGTTTAACAAGGGAGGAGGGGCTGATGTTTGGGGATTGGTTGGGGATTGGTTAATCATAGACTCAGAGATGGCAGCTTTCAAACAGATGCAGTTTTGTTTTCATGATCTGTGATTAAACTGCATTTAGCATCAGCAATGCATATGTCATGTTAAGTGTTTTTTCTTCTTCATATAAGGAACTTTCTTAAGAATTTCCAATATGTATATTAGATTTGTAACAGACAATTCACACCAACACCGGCACACAGAACACAGAATTTAGCCTTCCTTTACAAAATAAAGACATCAAGCAAGTTTCTTTACGGAAAACTATTTAACTCAGCTCTTTGAAAAAACTAACCAGTCGCACAAAAAGGGAACAAGCAAGCAAAAGTGACAGATCACTGGCAATTAATTCCACTTATGGGAATACATGTCTGTGTCAGCTAAACTGATTTTGCTATGGAGAAAAAGGAGAATAAAAGTTGAGTTTTAAAAAAAGAGATTACAATACCTGATTTGGTTCCACTTCACTTAGATTCTAACACAACAGGAGTGAACAGCAATTATTCAAAACCTTTTAGGTTATGACTGAAGAATAAAGTCACCAAAATAATGCCTTCACACATGGGATTTCAAGTAAGAAATTTATATGCATTTAAGGAAAAGCGTCAGGAAAAAAGATTTCACTTTTCATCATCCTTAATCACAGTAATTTATTGAAATTTTCAGGCTATGTGATCCAGATTTTTAACTTTCCCTAGTACTAGGATATCTGTAAGGTGCCAAAAATGGCTTGACAGTACTTCTATGTGAAATACTTAATGAGCATCAACATATATCTATTAAGAATCACATCTGTTTCACAAGACTTTAGAAAATGGATGTAGCTAATTAAATTAGGTTACAATATTAGCTCAATTAGACAAAAATTGCAAGCTTTGGGTATTACTGACACTTCTAAATCATATGAGAAAAAATATGGCTTCTATCATACAATGACAAAATTTCCACTGATACAGAAGTGTTAGTGCCCCTATACTTTTATAGGGTAAGAAAGTACACATTAAGTAAAGAGTGAATTGGAGGTGACAGGGTCCATATTTAGAATCACTGGAACTTCCTGCAGGATTAATTGCAGATCCATGTAAAAAGGAGCCATGAATTTTCAATCACAGTATGGCTCTATTAATATAGTCAAAAATCCAGTACAGAACAAAACCAAACACTTCTCAACGTTCACATCCCTTTCAATATTCCCAGCAGATTTGCCCCTCAAGCATACAATCAAAACTGTATGCAATAATTAGAAGATATTTAAACTAAAGCTGTGTTATATATTTATGAGTGGACTGGTCTTGTGGCAGAAGTCAAAAATTGAGGACCTTTTGGTCATAATTTATAAAATATATCTTAGTGCCATTCTTCAACCCTGAAAGAATATGTTATGGTACAGATCAGGGCTTCACTCCAGGCCTGTGAGTTGCTAAATATAGGGGATGGGGGGCAGCAGATGGGGGGGGGTTTTTTTTGCCAGATCCTGGTTGGGAAACTCCTGGAGATTTTGGGATGGAGTCTGGGGGAGGGGGGACAGGGACCAGAGTGCCATAGAGGTACAATGCCATAGTGTCCCCCCTCTAAAAGCATCAATTTTCTCCAAAGGAACTGATCTCTGTAGTATCTCTGTAGTACAGGGCTCTGTAGTATAGAGATGAGCTGTAATTCCAGGGGGATCCCCAGGTCCCACCTGGGGGCTGGCATCCTACTGCGTAAACTGAGGGAGGAGATGGGGACAGAGTTTTCCCTGCCTGAAAGAAAGGTCTGCCCCAATTGCATGGCAGGCAATTGTAACAATAAAATCAGAGGGAGGCTGAACTCTTCCCCTCCTACAGTGCACCTCTCTACTGCCTTTCCATCCTGCACATTTCTCCTTGCCAAGCTCACTCTGATATCAGAGTTTGCAGGTGGGAGAGGAGTCTCAACAATGGACTGCAGATAAGTGGCAAGATGGGGAGGATTCAGATCTCCTCACCTACACTCTTATGCTCTTACAGCTGGCCTCATTTTATATGTGATTAGTATGGACTCAGTTTAAGCTGACAGAGCAGGCCATGTCACATGTAGCTTGAGCCTTTAGCAGAGCAGGCTATGAAAACTTGGGCATGAACTGGGGAGTAAGAAAAACATGATACTGCATAGTCTGTATTTCAGCCAATAGTGGTACTTAATTGTAAGTGTTGCTTAGGGACCTGCCTGCACCCTGGTAAAATTTAACAGGAGTGCTTCAAACATTTATTCACAATAGGAACAGGTTTAATCCTGAACAGCAACAGCAACAAACACTAACAAACTCTTCACAAAACTCCTGTCTTTGTGCATTACTCTGCTGCAGCACAAAACCTCTGTTTTGCTCTCTACACAAGACTGCTGCTAATTACAAGAAGAGACAGATGCTGAGTGGCCTAGAGGCTTTCTCTGCCACCATAGTGAGTCTATGCTGTCATCAACAAGCAGGTAGTGAGTGAACTCAAATTCTATCTGACAAGGCAGCAGATCTCATCACCTAGGGTTAGAAAACAGACAAGCCACTCCATGTTTGAAAGTAAAGACAGAAAAATTTCAAGCAGATTGTTTGTGACAGAAATCATATCACAGCCGCATTTTCTGACAAAGTCTGCGTGGATGAAACTATACACTTTCTGTTTCCTATCTTCCCCTTTAAGAAAAAGTTGGCGTTTCAAAGGTACATTGAAGGTGACAGCTCAGTGCACAATGGTTAGCAAGTCCTTATAAGCTTGTTTTGCCTTTGGAGGTATTAAAGACACAGTTAGGTTCTATCTAGCTAGATGCAGGAGGCTCCTCCATGTTTACACTACAGAACTCAACTTTTCCACGTATATATGTATACTGCTGGAGTGTGTATAGATTTTGTTTTAAGGGATGGGCAATTTTATTTTTTTTTAATATAAATTTTATTAAAAATTCAAACAAGACATAAAAAGGCAAAAAACAAAAAAAAGGAATCACAGAAAACAGAATTAAGAAAAGACATAAATACATAAAAAGAGTATATTTCGATTTTCATCTATGACAGATACAACTTAGTTTCTCTATTCACCCTCACTATAGCTATATAAAAGACCTCTCCTTTATCTATAATCTATTTTTTCTCTTAATATTCAAAACCATAAATAATGAGTTCATTTTTTGTGTGATCCATAAAGTCTATAAGGAAGTTTCAGTTAGCAATAAATGTAGTTTATGTCTTTACCCTGATCTAGGAGGTAAGTTCGGCCATCTCCACAAGTTCTACCATATTCACCAGTCATTCTTCTATTGTAGGTAACATTGGAGATTTCCATTTCTGAGCATATAATCAGGGCTATTTGGGTGTTCCAGCTGGCTCCAAAGTTGACCACACCCAGCAGGAACTCATTAGCACACACCCAATAGCAGAAACTCATTAGGATTGGCTACATTAGGGGGGTGGCCTAACATGCAAAGGAGTTCCTGCTACAAAAAAAGCCCTAGGTTTTGACAACAAACAAGGTAAACAGAATAAGAAGCAAAAGGTGGGTGTGGCTGGATGACTATACTTCTGGTAACATGGGGGTGCAGCCTAATATGCTAGTGAGCTATGCTATCATGGGTGTGGCCTAATATGCTAATGAGTTTCTGTTGTTGGGTGTGGCCTATTATGCTAATGAGTTCCTGCTGGGCTTTTTCTACAAAAAAAGCCCTGCATATAATAATCTCGCCACCATTATCATATACAAAAATAAAGTTCCATGTGTTCTTTCTAACTGTTTATCCATTAATCCCAACAACAAAAAAGCCTCTGGTTTCAATTGTATATTAGTCTTTAAAATCTTCTGGATGACAACATATATTTGTGTCCACATTTATTTTTTTTTGCTTTAGTACATGTTCACCAAAGAAAGGGCAATTTTAGATTCATTTTTAATGTAGAAAGCAAATTTGAAAATGTCAAAAAGATAACATCCAAATCTATTATAAATACACACAGAAATCTTGTACCCTGGCCACCTGTACATTCTAGATTTTAAACACTGGAGAACACCCTGTCTCATATTGTCTCCCATTGAACACATTACCCAACACTATCAGGTAATGTGAAAAAATGTGCATGGAAATCTGATTGATCAAGGTTTTTTCTTCCCTGTAACAGATCGGAAATATTTTGCATACAGAACTTGCTTGGCAAATTAGACCCAGCAGACATTAAATAGATACAGGGTTTGTTTACTTATCTTCTTATATATGTTTATCCACATAAATTATAGCAACCCACTCACAAATATTGCTTCCCATCAATATATCTAATTGTCAATGTGGCCAAATGTGTGGATACTTAAATCTAGAGACTAGAGCCATGAACAGGCAAGACATCTTTTTACAAACTTGAAAAATACCCTAGGTTTGCAGAGGGGGAAACATCCACAATCTTAAAAAAAGGGTTGGCTGATGGTTGAGAAGAAGAGAAAGAGGAAGGAAAAGGGGAGAGGTTATGTGGACTTTCAGGAATGGGAAAAAGGAAATAGCGGAGGAGGGAAAATAAGTTGTTCCCTGTAAGTCCTTGCAGTTTACCCATTTGTTGAATGTTTCTTCAGTGCAAAAGTAGACTTTTCTGTGGTATTTTCATATTACTTATGCGACTAATTTCTTAAATGGAAGGAAACTTTCTTGTTTGTAAATGTTTAACAATGAAATATAAAAGGTAGTGTTGCCTGGTCCTTCCTGGCTGCTGGCAAGAGGCTCCAAAGTCCTATCTGGGATCTTCTGGACACCCGGAAGTGACATCATCACATCATCAATGTCAGGAGTGATGCTCTAGTTTTGGGGCAAAACTCTATGGTTTGAGCCCAATTTTACCACAGAGTTTTGCTCCAAAACTAGAGCGTCACCTCGACATTGGTGACGTGATGATGTCACTTCTGGGTGACATTAGTATGTTGCATTCAGGGGCATTTGCAGGTGGGGTTTCCCCCTGCTTGCCAGCTGCCCAGCAGCAGAAAGGGGCCTGCAAATGCAGGGGAATCCCCGTCTGGACCAGGGGCCTGGCAACCCTAATAAAAGGAAGCTTCTTTACATAAATCACTCTTACTGCTTTTTTGCTTATGGATTCCACACCAGAATCTAAGATAAAAACCATGGTACTGCAAGAGGCATCTATTTACCCTAGAAGGTCTGCTAAAATCATCCACACTGTAGTCTTGCTCAGTTTAGATTCTTTTGATGACCACCATTCAAGGTCACTGATGAAAGAATTTGTGCAGAGTGCAGCAGGGAGTTCTGCCTTTGCTTTGCATTGGCTTATTTCTCAATTTATGAGACATGCATCTGAGAAAGAAAAGAATGTAGTTATCTAGCTCTCTTTGGAGTATTTCCGTACTAAAATGTGTAAATTATGGTGAAATGCAGCCTGAATAAATTACATTCAGGATTTTCTCAGCTTCAGTAATGCTTGCTTTTGAATTGCAGGTCTTTTGAATTGAAGCTTTTAACGTCTCTGGTTTCATTTCCCAATTTATTTTATTCTGTGAGGACCTGCTGAATTTATGCTTACATCTTTAATCTCTCGCGGCTCTTCTCAAGTCATGCAATGGATTTCCCCAGCAGTAAATTCCCGTAGCCCCTTACTTGTGCTTGCTGCCACTTAGACAAACAGCATTTGTATTTTGGTAGTTATGAGTGAAGGATTGGTTCAAGCAGCTTCAAACTGGCCTTATTTTTAATTCATGTAGATGTAACCCATTTCATTTTCACGTTAACATTTACTTTCTGTTAAAAGCTGTAGAATTTATTGGTAAAGTTGTTCACATATTACCAACTGCAAAAGCCCCACCCCCTCAGTCAGTCTGGCCGGCAGAGAACAGTTTGGCCTGTTCTCCCCATGGTCTACCCCCAAATCTCCAAGAGTTTCCCAGCCTGGATCTGGCAACCTTACCCCCCCCACCCCCTGTCAGTGGCCAGGGGGGACTTGGCAACCCTAGACTGCTGCCACGCCTAGGATTTCCTCCAAGTGGGACCTGGAGGCACCCCCCCCCCCAGAATTACAACTGAACTCTAGACAGCAGAGATCTGTCTCCCTGGAGAAAATGGCTGCTTTGGAGGGTGGACTCTGTGGCATTATACCCAGCTGAGGCCTCCCCCTTCCCCAAACCCAGCCCTCCTTAGAGTTTGCCTTTGTTTTGGATGTTCTTCCTGAAGGATACTGAAGATCCTGTTGCTTCAAATGTTGCTATGTTCATAGCCATTATTTAGTTTTACCTTTATTCGTAAGGTTGTCAGATTTATGATAAATATTTGTTATGTTAAAAACCATAACACATTGGATGATGATGATGATTAGCGATTTCACATTTTTTGGCAATGTGTGCTGTCAATTATTGAGATTAAGTAATTTAGGATGTATGTAACCAAGGTTCTGCTGGGTTACACAGGCAATTTTTTTGTCTGTTAAAAGTGAACATGAACATGGACTGACCAAGTGTTACAGCACATTGCCATGGGGCCTGTGTGAGACAATCCATAGTCCATAAGTTGGGCATCCTCAGCTCTGCTACCATACACAAGTGAGCTACATACAGTAGTATGATTAGGACATATTTTTTTCAGAGTCAGTTGACTGTAAAATATAAAAACTCAGAAGATGCTAGACATGAGTAAACTCGAATTATAATTTATCTGTAAGCTTTTTTTTAGACCATTCCTGATAAATACCTTACTAGGTAGAGGTTTCAAAGAAGAAAATGTTATTGGAGGATTTGCTTGCTGCAATGCACCGAAATAAGGATGTACTGGAGGAGATTCAATAGGGATAAAGCAATCCTCAACTTTTTTATTCTGTTCTAATTAAGATTGTTTAAAGATCCCCATTCTACTTTATTAAAACTGGAATTTTTCAGGCAAGAAGAGAAATTGACAATTTAGGAAGCAATAGTGCTAAGAAGCTTTGGCAAATTCCAGTCCTGCAAGTGTTTAATGTAGGCAAAAAGTTTCATGATCACAGAGGTCTTTGACATGATAGGCATTGTACATGGGTGTATCAGTTCTCCCATGTTCTATGTGCCTTGTAACTAGGAGCTAATTTTGTAAAGTGCTTAGATAATACCACAGTGAGAACATAATTATCTGACAAATCTGTAGATAGGTAAACCAGATGAGCAAACAGCATGAGGTGTGCTTTTCTCCCCCCCCCCCCCCCCCCTGTTACTCCAATGGGCTTCCAGGACAGATGCAAAAGATGTTAGCTTATTGAATGAGGATTCATATATATTCTCAAGGCGAATGTGTTTCACCTGCCATTTGTGGGCCCAGGGGCTGTTTCTACACCCTAGGAAATTTTCTCTACCTTCCAACAATCTGCCCACTGAACTGACACAATGGTTTAGCTTTTGCTTCAAATAATTTTTATTTTACATATATAGAACATAAACAAAAATAGACTCCAAGTGCTAAAATGCTTTCCTAACGCTCAAGTAGAATATGTGTAAGTAGTTTTAATGAATTAAGCCATATCTGATGTTAAACATGCTTTTAAAGCCGTATTTAGAAATTGTTTCTTGGTAATAACAGGTTTTCAGTGAAGCTCTTCATTTTTTTTATTTTTTCTCTTGCATCAGCTGCTAGTCTGTTTCTCTTTTTGTCTCCAGCTGCTCATGTTATTATTTACTTAATTTTTCTTTTTCTCAGCCAATCGTCCTTCCCCTCCAGGTGCTTTTAATGTTAGTTTCCAACTATTTTCCTTGGGCAAAATCAATTACATATAGGATGGCCCTGGCAGATAATTAACGTCTTACTTAAAGTCTCAAAGTTGGAGATTCCAGAATATTTCTTAATAATCAGTTATCTAGTTGCAAATTGTTCGAGGTATTTAACAGATTGTGCTCTACCACTAGCAGACAACAGTTCTTCCCTAGGAGACCACTCCAACATTTTGCACCACTTTGTTCTTTGCTGCCACTGCCCCTTGCTGCCTTTATGACACTTCTTTTTTTTTTTAACAAAATTTTTATTCAGGATATAATCAATCACAATCAACATTAAATTTTACATTTGAACCCATTACATCCTACCCACCTCTCTTCCCCCCCCCCATTTGGCTTCCCACAGTGCTACGACCTCCTGCCTATTTTCTTATCTTTCTTTCCCCCATCGACTTCTTCATTGCCAGTTCACCAGGTCACTCTTACTTTACTATTACAATTATATCTCTATCCTTTCATCTTACTAAAGCTCAATATTCAATAATTATTAAAGCAAGACAAGTTATCTCTTACATCCCAATATTTTTCCAAATAGTCTTTTAAATCTTTCCAGTCTTTATAGAAATCTTCTGCTTCCATATTATTAAGTTTCCATGTCATCTTGTCCATTTCAACCGAATATAATAACTTTTTAATCCAGTCCTTTACTCTCGGGACTTCCCTTTATGACACTTCTTGTCAGTAGGATTCATTAACAGTGGAGCTACAACATCAAAATCAGCCATATTAATGAAGTCAAGACTTAGAAATCACTGACTATTGTGACACAATTATTCTATGTTGTTGTTCAGTCGTACAGTCGAGTCCGACTCCTTGCGACCCCATGGACCACATCGCACCAGTCCCTCCGTCTTTCGTCGTGCTCCGGAGTTTGCTTAATTTCATGTTCGTTGCCTTGATAACACTATCAATAAAACCGTGTAGTTTTTCTTTTACATTTTTGGAGCATCTTATCCATACATTTCTAACCATCTATCTAGTTTCTGCCATCTTTTCTTGAACACACTTTCAAACTTTCCTGCCAATAACGTATTTATTTTATCTATTTCTTTTATGTCCATGATTTTTATAATTAATTCTTCTCTATCTGGTAGCTTATCAGATTTCCAACATTTTGCTATTTCTATTCTAGCACTTGTGAGGATATATAGTATCAAGCGTGCATCATTGTGTTTTACACTATCCGGTAGTATGTTTAGTAGGTATACTTCCGGCTCTAATGATAGATTTACTCCTATTATTTCCCAAATTAATTGTTTTATTTTTCCCCAAAATTTTTCCACTTTTTCGCACCTCCACCAAATATGGTAGAAGGAACCCACATTTTTTTTCGCATCTCCAGCAGTTCCCTGAAACGTTCTTGTAACATTTTAGTGATTTATCGGGTGTCCAATGCCATCTGTGGAACATTTTAAAGATGTTCTCTTTGTATGATGTAGCTCTTAACAGTTTTGATGACTTCCACATTTTTATCCATTTTTCTGGACCTATATTATTTCCTATATCTTTTGACCATGTCTTCATACAAGGTTTTTCTTTTTCTGTTTGCATTTCATCGTCTAGTAAAAAATTATATAATTTTTGAATCATTTTATCTGATTTGATCTCCTTGCAGTCCAATGGACTCTCAAGAGTCTTTTCCAGCACCATAAAGGAGTGATGGGGCAGGATGCCATGATCTTAGGTTTTTTGATGTTGAGCTTCAAGCCCATTTTTGCGCTCTCCTCTTTTACTCTGAGCAAGAGGCTCTTTAGGTCCTCTTCACTTTCAGCCATTAGAGTGGTATCGTCTGCATACCTGAGGTTGTTGATGTTTTTCCCAGCAATCTTAGTTCCGGATTGTGATTCATCCAGGCCAACATTTTGCATGATGTACTCTGCATATAAATTAAGTAAGCTAGGTGACAATATACATCCTTGTTGTACTCCTTTTCCTATGTGAAACCAATCAGTTGTTCCATATCCGGTTCTAACTGTTGCTTCTTGTCCTTTATACAGGTTTCTCAAGAGACATGTGAGGTGGTCTGGTACTCCCGTCTCTTTAAGGACTTGCCATAGTTTGTTGTGATCCACACGATCAAAGGTTTTAGCGTGGTCAATGAACCAGAAGTGGATGTTTTTCTGGTACTCTTTTATTTACTCCATAATCCAGCGAGTGTTGGCAATTTGATCTCTAGTTCCTCTATCTCTTTGAAGCCCAGCTTGTACTTCTGATAGTTCTCTTTCCACATACTGCTGAAGCCTAGCTTGTAGGATCTTGAGTATGACCTTGCTAGCGTGTGAAATGAGTGCAATTGTCCCTTAAACCTATTCTTCACCTCCACTGTATATTCATCAGGGATGTGATCTAGGTCAAACCTGAATGGCCTAGTGGATTTCCCAACTTTCTTCAGTTTAGGTCTGAATTTTGCAATGTGTAGCTCATGATCTGAGCCACAATCAGCTCCAGGTCTTGTTTTACTGACTGTATAGAGCTTCTCCATCTTTGACTGCAGATGATATAATCAATCTGATTTCGGTGTTGCCCATCTGGTGATGTCCATGTGTAGAGTGGCCTCTTAGATTGTTGGAAGAGGGTGTTTGCTGTGACCAGTGTGATCTTTTGACAAAACTCTGTTAGCCTTTGCCCAGCTTCATTTTGTTCTCCAAAGCCAAACTTGTTCGTTGTTCCGGTTACCTTTTGACTTCCTACTTTAGCATTCCAATCTCCTACGATGATAAGGACATCTGTTTGTGGTGTAAGTTCTAGGAGGTGTTGTAGGTCTTCATAGAACCGGTCCACTTCAGCCTCTTCTACTTTAGTGGCTGAGGCATAAACTTGGATTACTGTGATGCTGAATGGTTTGCCTTGGATTCGGACCGAGATCATTCTGTCCTTTTTGAGATTGTATCCCATTACTGCCTTTCGCACTATTCCAGTTCCAGGAGCCATCATTTGACTCTGGGAGCTATCAATCCAGGCCCAGAACATTTTATCTGGGTCCAAGGACCATCATTCTAGTCTCAGGGACTGTCATTCTACCCTGGAGGCTGTCATTCCAAACCCAGGGCAGGTTTATCATAATCTGTTCCATATTTTTGTGTGTCATTAACATATTTCAGTGGAGGCTATGCAAGTCAGTTGACGGTCTTGGCTGCCATTACATCTAGTGGGCCTTCAGGCAGCAGCTTCTTCCATTGTTCACAATACTCTTTTTTTTTTAGTACTTCACCATAAAGGCAGACCAACAGACAGGGATCGGGGGAGGGTCTCCAAAGGAAGTCACTTTTACTTTGTGAAAGAAAACAAACAGGCCACAACAAGGAAAGATGACAAATGCAGAGTTTTCAAAGGAACAGTAGGAAATTTTTATTGTCAACAAGTCACTGTAAGAGCAGGAAAATGCAGTCAGGTTTTTTTTTTAATGCCATGGCCAGCCAGAGCTCTCCTACTACCAGCTCTTTAGTAATCAGTGGACATAACTGAGTCTGTGCCAAGAAGCATGTACTTCAGGGATTTGGTCCAATTCACTTGAAACTTGGGGTGTCTTTAGGTTGCAGGGAGGAGTGTTTTATGTGCAAATTTGGTGGCATTGTCTTTATAAACAGCTGCTCAGACCCTCATATATATTCCCTATTAAAAAGAATGCTTCTGAACTCTGGAACCACATGGATTTAAATCCTGAACTGGTAATGTCCTACCCAAAAATAAACAATCATGGTAAAAATCCCTCCCCCGAAGCCCAGGCCCAGAATTTTTCTAAGTGCAAATCCTTAAGATCCACTAGAACCATCCTGGGCCTCTATAGAAGCCTCTGAGTAGGTAACTATGAATACCTATACTTTATGTGCCTATAATAATTTAGCAACTTAGCTTTAAATTAAAGCTGCAGTGGCTCAAGTGGTTAAGACGCTGAACTGCAGGCTGTGGAAGGTTGGTAGTTCAGCAGTTCGAGACCCAAGTGTGCCGCATGACAGAGTGAGCTCCCGTCTCTAGTTCCAGCTCCTGCCAACCTAGCAGTTCAAAAGCAAAAATTTGCAAGTAGATAAACAGGTACCACTTCAGTGGGAAGGTAACAGCGTTCCGTGCACCTTGGTGTTTAGTCATGCCGGCCACATGACCACGGAAATGTCTTCGGACAGCACTGGCTCTTCAGCTTTGAAACGGAGATGAGCACAGCAACCCTAGAGTCGGATTCGACTGGCTTTCGAGTAAGGGAACCTTTACTTTACTTTACTTTTTAAAGTGGACAGGAGAGTGTGTATGGAGGCAAAATAAGAAATGTGAGTCGAGTTCAGCTGTATTTTCATGTAACCATGTACTTTTATTCCTTTCCTAATATCTTCTTGTGTTTCCTTGTAGTCTTCTTCTTTCAGTAAACCACTTAATTTGTTGCAGTTAAATTGTGAAGTCTGTATCTTCCTTACTAGTCCAGAAATTGCCTGATAAGGCTATAAAAGACCCTAGTTTTCAAAGGTCTACTCCCTCTGTATATGGAAGTTCCTTCTACTCACCATGGCTAGCAGCCATTGATGCATCTTGCCCTCATGAATCTGTTTAACCATCTATACTTCTGGCTATTATTATGTCCACTGGCACTGAATTCCAGTGTAATTACTTATTGAATAAAGAAGTATTTCCTTTTGCCTGTCCTGAATCTATTTCCCAACATCTTCGTTTTGTGCCACCAAGTTTCAGTATTATGGGAGAGCAAGAAAAAACTCTCTATCCACTTTCTCCACCCTATGCATATTTTATGCACCTCTATCCCATCCCTCCTTAGCTGTATTTTTTCTAGACTTAGAAGACTTAGGCTGATTTTGCACTAGAGCTGCCTCGATGTTGCGCCGCCGTTTGCCCTGATACTATTGGTCAATTTCACACCCGAAGCTGCAGGGCTGCATTTTGACTTGCGGCTTCGCCCGATTTCCCCCACAGTTTCGTGACCCTGTTTTTTGAGGATCACGAAATTGCGGAGGAAATCGGGCGAAGCCGCAGGTCAAATGCAGCCCCGCTGCTTCGGGTGTGAAATTGACCAATAGTATCGGGGCAAACGACGGCACAACATCGAGACAACTCTAGTGAGAAATCAGCCTTAGAGTCTTTAGGTTGCCCTCTTCTGTACTTTCCCAGCTCTGCAATATCCTTTGTGAGCTATGGCACCCAAACTGCACACTTCATTCTGAATGAGGCCATACTACACCTCTACACAGGACATTATTTATTTTCAGTACCTTTCCTAATACTTCCTTGGATGGAATTTGCCTTTTTCACCACTGCTGCACATTAATCAATTTTTATTGTGTTATTTGCTACAGCCCCCACATCTCTGTTAATCTCAGTCTCAGTCAAATTCAGATCTCATCAGCATAAATTTGAAATTGGGGTTTGTGTGTGGGCTGTTCCAGTGTGCATCACCATACACTTATGAAAACTGAACTTCATCTGCCATTTTCTTGCCCAGTCACCCACTTTAGAGAGATTCCCCCTAGAGCTCTTCAGAATCCACCATGGTTTTCGCTATCCTGAATAATTTGCTTTCATCTGCAAACTTGGCTGCTAAACTGCTTACCCCTAATTCCAAATCATTTATGGACAAATTGAATAGCCCTGGTTCCAGTACTGATCCTTGTGTGACCCTACTGCTCACTCTCCTCCATTGCGAGAACTTTCCATTTATTCTTACTCTCTAATGCCTCTGACTATGCAGGCACAAAGAGAGGGTGAACTTTGGGTAATCTGTTGCCCACCAAATGGGTAACTTTAATGGCCCGGTCATGACCCAATGATTAAGAAGAAGAAGAAGAAGAAGAAGAAGAAGAAGAAGAAGAAGAAGAAGAAGAAGAAGAAGAAGAAGAAGAAGA
>NW_015175992.1:39178-51015 GCF_001447785.1 Gekko japonicus | reverse complement strand
GAGATTGGATTTATACCCCGCCCTTCACTTGGAGTCTCAGAGCGGCTTACAAACTCCTTTCCCTTCCCCTCCCCACAACAGGCACCCTGTGGGGTGGGTGGGGCTGAGAGAACTCTGACACAAACTGCTCTTTTTCAAGGACAGCTGTGCCAGAGCTTGTGACTGACCCAAGGTCACATCAGCAGGTGCAAGTGGAGGAGTGGGGAATCAAACCCGGTTCTCCCAGATTAGAGTCCGCACACTTAACCACTACACTAAACTGATTTATCTCACAGACTATGCAAGTGGGATAGCAGACAAAAGCTGCAGCAGAGCAATTTCAAGTGTAACTTATTTACTAGATTGCAGCCCGGCCATGACCTGGGAGCACAGTGGCTACTGCACAGGAACAATGCAGTTTAGCACGGCATTCAAGTCAGTCATCAAACAACACTGATATAATTTGGCTAGGGGCTCAATTTACATGTAAATTAGGAGTTTGATCCAAATTAGTTTAGCTGATAATCACATTGATGTCAAAGCATCCCTGATAAAGTATATACTAGAGCATCAGTAACTGTATTTTTGCATCAGCTGAAATTTGTGAGTTTGGAGCTTGCATTTCCCACTGTTTATTTAACTATGCTATTTGTGACATCAGAAAAAGTGACAAACTTTGATTTCATGCGATCTGCTTTTAATAAAACTTGCTTCAAGTGAAGTATCGAGTTTTATCTACATTAAGGTTACTTGGGAGCGGCATCCACATATAAGGAAAAGTGTGTACGAACTCAACTTGTTGCCAGACCATTCATGTACCTCCCTCCTCTCCCTATCCTTCTCATGCCACGAATCATGATTTTAAAATAATGCCTGTTAACCTGTGATGTGTGAATATAGGCACACTAACTTAGTTTCCACCAAACCAACTGAGTTGCTAAACTATGATTTAATCCAAGTTGAGATTTCCAGTTGGGATGGGGGACCAGCTCTGATTAACTTGTGCACCTGCATTCAGAAAGGAAAGGAGAGAAGCAAAGTGCATGAGCACAGCAAGAAGCTGTGTTCATGCTCATTTTTTCCAGTTACAGCCCCAGTCTTCAGACCAATACTGTTTGTCGTTTTAAATCAAATGTATATTATATAGGTGTACCAACCTTTCTCCAAGGAGGCCATATGGTAATTAAACCTTACAACTCCGCTATGACGTAGCTCAAATTGAGAGATGACAACTTGCCGGGGGTAGTTGGTGAATAACACAGCCAAGAGGATGTTTTTAGTCCAGGTGTCACCTTTTTTATCTCTCCTTTCTTACGGAGCCTCAAAGCAGCTTTTCATAAATAATGCATAATACAAATAAACGAATCTCTACTATTAATTACTGTGTATTCTTCTGAAGGTTTTATATTCAAGCTTAACATTTTAGGAACAGGATGTCAGTCGCTTATGGTCCTTGAACAAACTGCAGAGACCAAAGTACAAATGAAGCTCACATATCAACATCAGCCCACTGGTCCATTTAGCTTCATCTAGTTCAGTATTGTTCACAATGACTGGTAGTTGCTTTCCAGAGTTTCAGTCAGAGAAAAGTCTTTCCAAGTGCCAGGTACCTGAGATCTATTAACTGGAGATGCTAGAGATGGATTCTGAGACCTTCAGTATACCTATGTTCTACCACTGAGCTATGGCTTCCTTCCAGGGCCACAGCTGGGTGGTGGGGGCATGTGCCCCCCTCACAATTCTCTGATACCCCCACTCCCCCTCTCCCCTCCCCATCGGCCCTGCTGCCCACCAGGAGACGGCCAGCCATGTGCTTCCTTATCAGGAAAAGCGTGTTTGCCCAGCTGGCTCCACCCCCAGCATGTGCAAAGAGCCTGGCCCACATGGCTAGGCTGGCCAGCAGAGTGAGTAGAGAGCTGGCTGGCTGGTGGGGAAGGAATGTGTACCCGGCACCAATGCTCTTTCTTCTGTTGCTGGCCAGGGGCGGGCAGGATGGAGGCTGACTGGCTGGCCACCGCCAAGCCCCTCCCCGCCACCAAAGCATTCCACTGGCTGGCCACCACCGGGCGGAGGAGGGAAGAGAAGAGGGTCCTCCTGTCTCCTGGTTCCTTCAGCAACTCTGACTCTGAGGCTCAGCTCCTATTCAAGTTGTGTCCCCACCCCGGGACCTTGGACTACTGCTGTGGTTTGCTCCGGCTTCTCTCTCTCTCTCTCTCTCTCTCTCTCTCTCTCTCTCCCTGTCTTGATGGGGGGGGGGATGGGGCTGGCAGCAGAGAGAAGTGCTGATGATGCAAGCCTATTTTTATTTTATTTTTTATTTTTGTGATGTCAAAAGTGATGCCATGCACCCCCATTGGCCCCCAATGAAAATCGTCTAGCTATGGGGCTGCTTCCTTCTGAGTCACAGCCTCTCCCTGAGACAAACTGCACTAATATCATGCAAATGGGAATTGAAATAGATTCCCTGTGTTTTATTCAGTTAAACGCTTCAGCATTTTTTTTTCCTCACTGCTTCCATGAACCATCATCACTCTGATGGAAGTTTGCCTGTATGATCTCTGCCCTCTCCTGTTGAAGAGGGCACTGATATATTGCATACATCCCTGTAATTTCATGTTTCTCTTGCAAAGGTACTCTACTTTGCTAGAATGGTTATTTGATTTAATCAATTAGGATGTGGAAAGTGACTTAAGGGCAGGCTCACTGAAAATAATTTTCATACAGAAATTTCACATTACATGTCATTGGATCAGAGTTCATATTGCAAACACCAAGCAGCAGAGAAATACCTTCTTCTAATACACAGAAGAGATTTTCATAAACCTCCGTGCCCCACTAGGCAGCTAGTCAGGAGCTCAACATTGGTGTAGAAATATAAAAACAGGTTTACATTCTGTGATTTGAAACATATTTATAATAACTGAGTCTCAGCTTTACATTTGTAGTCCTCTGACTTTTGGTTCAATCAAACATATTCAAAGAATGCCAGACTTTTTTTTTTTTACTGAAAAGACATCTAATGATAATATATTTAGCAAACCTAAATTGTTCAGTTGGTTCAAACACAAATGGATCATCTTCCTTGTTTCAGAACAGAGAAAGAATACTAAACTTTATGAAGGGCTAAAACTCTCAGGTATGTTTTAAAAGTCTCATGCATTACCTGTAATTCTACCACATTAGCTGATGCTCTATAGTTTCATAATGAAGATCAAATGCAGCAGAAACTATATAATAGGAGTACCTCTGTAGATAAAATTGAGTCTACTGCAAGAGAAATGATCACTGATCCCAAGATGTTATGGAATAATAAACTTAAGAAATTGCACTGCTTTTCAAGTTTATGTGACTATGATTATTTAATTTTCTTTTGTGCGTGCTCAAGTATAGCTGTTATGTGACTACACATGAGAGAACCTGAAATTAATTTGTCTGTATAAGATCAGTGACTGTACAAATTCTTATGAAAACTAACATGCCATGACAATAGTAATTTTGATAAAATTACAGCAAGAACTGCAATTCTCTGCCATCTGGCTGTCTCATTTTAACTACTTTGATGTGCTTTTTATTACTTATTTACTTACTTCAACTACTTTTTCAGTTGTTATACAGCTTATAAATGTTCATGGTAGAAGACTACAATATCAGTCGGAGCATCTTTGCATCTTTAGCATTTAAATTCTTAACAAAACCTTAACACTATGATCAGTGCCTTTTAAAAACAGGGATATTTGCAAATTCTGTATTTAGTTATTAAAGTAAATATCAATTTTCAGTGCTTTGTACTTCATCTTCTGTAAAGTGTGTAGGGCTTGTAACTCCCCTTCAGCTTTCCAAATGAAACCTTTATACACCCTTTTAATTATATGTGGAAATTGAATCACACGTTTTAAAAAATATATAATCATAGTTCTACAGTAATGAGGAACTCCGAGCATATCAAAACACACATTTAGGGAGGGAAAAAGAAACTCATTTACTTGAGGTCAGGGTATCAGTACTGTGCATTTCTAATTCAATCATATTTATTCTAAGGGAAATCATCTCACTTTGATGACTTTGTATGAATACTAATGAATCAGCATCATTTGTCTTCTATATAAGGAGTGGAGAATGGAGAAGGAGGTCAAATGCAGCCTTTATCTTCCTCCTGAAAGCCTATTTGCCTGATAAAGGTGGACATCTGAAAACTTAGAACTTTGTCCTTTAATGAGGTTCAGCATCTTTACATCAAGACTCTGTCACTGTTGACTACTTGGATTTGAAGTAAAAATCAGTCCTGAGATACCCGTGTGTCTCTTTTGGCATACATTCTTTGATACTGTAAATATTTATCAGTTTACAGCATATCCTACAAGCACAACAATAAAACAAGTTCTCCCTAAACACTTTTTTTTAAAAAAATCAGATAAAGTGATAGGGGAATGTGCTTCTAAAGAAGCAGACAATGCAAAACTGAAATAATCCATGTCATCTTATTGTTGCTCAATAGTGGAAAATTACTAGCAACTTATGCCATTATTTTGTTTGTCTGCATGAAATATATGCCCTGATTCATTACTTAAGATGAAGTGAATATATACTTATGTTACTGGAATGTGAGACAAACCAGGCATTCATTGTACAGTAAAGTCGGTCTCAGTACATCACAGTCAACTCTAAACAACTTATTTCAGCATGTTTAATGTAACAACGTTTTAAAATCCTCATCCTCACAACAAGTTGGTCAAATCTATTAATATTTTACTGCCATGGAATTATGGGCATGGCATCACTTCTGATTTCATTAGGGAGGAAGGCAAGATTCTCAATAAAGCTCAAAGGCTTGGCTTTTCAATATCTTAAGTTTTACACTGCAAAAAAGCAATTCCGTTTTAAGTATATTTGTTGTGGGTCCTTTTTAAATACCTCATAATAACTATAGCAATGCTATCAACTTAGGTAAAACATTGATTTCACAGCAGGGAACATGTGCCTCTGTCATGCATACCGTTTGCAAAGATAGAATCAATGAGTTGACCAGAAATGTAGGAATATTTTGAATATTAGTTCATCTTCTATCTTCAGTGCAGCCCCACATTGGGACTGAGCCTGTGCAGGCCAGCCACATACAAGATTTTTCCAGCTGACAGCTATCTGAGGGGCACCCCTCCGCCTTGGAGCTGATGCACAATGGCTTTTCTGGCGCAAACTGTCACGGTCTCTGGTGGTGGGTGCCACCTTTCCCATCAATTATTTTTTTGCTACTATGTGGATAGGAGCTTTCCAGCTTTGCTGTGCTTTTTTGGTCTTCGTTCTTACTGAACCGGCTTCTCTGAAGGTTCTTCCCTTCTGGCTTCAACTGCCTCTTTTTTTCTATGGAGCTTTTTCTTTTCTCTGTGAGGGATTGCTTCACATTTGCCTAAGACAGCCACTTTGGTTACTCCTGCCTTGGAACCAAGATGTCCTCAATCTCCATCCCCCTCTGTCCCAATCCATTTCTTGTTGAAACAACTGTCCAAAAGACAGAAGAAAGTGAAGCATAGGGAGAAGACTGTCTCAGCTTCCAAACATCGTAGATGTTGCCGTCCCTGAGGCATTCCTCCGAAGAGCAGGATGTCATCCTGGTGCCCCTGTGCACCCCGTCTCCTCACTTGGGCATTGCTGTCATGTCACTATCAGGACCTGAAGAAGAGCAATCCAGTTTCCCGGCAGAGCAGATGGTACAACCTGAACTGACCATGCCCTCATCATGGCAACAACCTTGTCATCCTCAGTGGCCCTCATAGTATATGTAACCAGCATATCTTCAACAGTAGTCTGAGCACCAGCCTCAGTGACTCTAGCCTCCTCCTCTTCCTGTAGGCTTCAATTTGGGTGGTCCTGGTTACCTGGAAGCCCAATCTCCTTTCATACCACTTGATGAGGACCCTGAAGAGAAAGGCTTTGTGGCATCCTGTTATAGCTCAGAGAGCACATCAGGACCATCTCCAAAAGAAAGGGTTGTGGATCCAAACTCTATTTTCCTGAATGAAAATAGACTTTATAATGAACCAATGCTCAGGATGGCTAAAGCACTAGATATTGACGTCTCCACGTTCGATAATAGGCCAAAAAATAAGAGGGTTCAGATTGTATTCTGATAGCCCCGTTCTGGCCACAACATATTTGGTTTTCTGAGCTCCTTCATCTTGATAAGGCGGCCTATTCTGCACCACAATGTGTCCTGCTTACACCTCACAGTGTGGAGGATATGCCCATAGAGTTACAGCTTTTGCCTGAGGTTCATGATATGCTAGTCCAGGCTAGAAAGTCCTCTACCAGGTACTCATACTCCAGGAAGTGGATCCAATTTGAGTCCTGGGCCAGGTCCAAAGGGTTGTGTTTTCTGTAAAGGTCCACCTAGCAGCCATTTCAGCGTATCATGAGTGTGTAGGCAGTTCTTCTCTATTCGCCAATAAGCAGTTTCAGTGTTTTCTCAAGGGCTTGCTCAGTGTGTTTTCCCCCACTCCTCACATTGTTCTACAGTGGTCTCTGGTTTTGTGCCCCCTGGCCATGCTCTCCAAAAAAGTGGCTTTCCTGGTAGTTACCTCAGCCAGGAGAATGAGTGAATTAGTGTCTCTGAGGGTAGACCCCCCCCCCATTCCTGAAAGTTTTTAATGAGAAGTTTAGAGTTCCTTCCAAAGGTGGTTTCTAAGTTTCACCTGGCACAGTTCTCCAGTTGTTTTTCCAGTGAAAGTGTCACCCCACCTTCTTCACTGAGTAGCTTGCTAATGTCCCAATGCCGGGCTGCACTGAAGATGGAAGATAAAAACAGAGTTGCACTTACCTGTAACTGTTGTTCATCAATGTCTTCTGTGCAGACACACATTCCCTCCCTCTTGCCCCACTGTAAGCTCTCACATGGTCATGTTGTAGTAGTGTGTTTTGCTCACAGTGGCCTGGCAGGAACTAAAGGAAAAGCGGGTGCCCACCTCTGGAGCACATGACTGTTTGGGTGGGAAAAGCTGTTGTGCATTGGCTCCAGAGGGGAAGGGTGCCCCTCAGATAGCTTTTAGTTGGAAAAATCTTGTCCATGGCTGGCCTGCACAGTCCCAGTCCCAATGTGTATCTGCACAGAAAACACAGATCAGCAACAGTTACAGGTAAGTGCAACTAAGCTGAATAATTGCATGTGGACTGAAACACAGGACTATTCCCCTGCTCTCCTTATATGACATCCCAAACAGAACCTAAAGGCTGCTTGTGATGTTCAGTCTTGCTCACAGAAGCAGATTATTTTGATGGGGCTGAACCAAGTCTTCAGCATTTGTGTTTCCACTAATCAAAGCTGTTAAAAAGAATTAGACTTTCAGAATACAACCATATCAAAAGTTTGATTAGCATACTACATATTAAGTAAACCTATAAAACAATACATTGTTTTACATAACTCAAAAGCACTGCAAACCATGGAATTCCCTTCTTTCTCATTATAGTGTTGCATTCATTCTCTTTAGGTAGGAAGAGGGTCACATACTCACTAAGCATTGTTAATTTATTTGGTATATTTTTATCCCACCCTTCCCTGAAGGACCTCAGAGCACTGCATAACATTCTTCCTTCCTCCATTTCATCCTCATAATAAACCTGTGAGGTCAGTTAGACTGAGAGAGACTGGCTGGTCCAAGGTTACCCAGTGAATTTGATGGCAGAGTAAGGATTTCAACCTGTGTCTCTCAGATCCTTTTGTTACTGTCCATGGGGTTTTCTTGGCAAAGATACTGGAGGGGGTTGCCATTTCCTCCTCCAGTAGATCGCGTTTTGCCTGAGTTCTTTGCTGTGGCCTGTCCCTCCTGGGTGTGTCTCTCAGATCCTTTTGTTACTGTCCATGGGGTTTTCTTGGCAAAGATACTGGAGGGGGTTGCCATTTCCTCCTCCAGTAGATCGCGTTTTGCCTGAGTTCTTTGCTGTGGCCTGTCCCTCCTGGGTGGCCCTCCACGGTATAGCCTGCAGCCTTATTGAATCACGCAAGCCCCCTCGCCATGACAAGGCAGTAATCCATGAGAGGGATTAAGATTGCTGGGAAAAACAACCTCAGATATGTCGGCGATACCACTCTAATGGCAGAAAGTGAAGAGGACCTAAAGAGCCTCTTGCTCAGGGTAAAAGAGGAGAGCGCAAAAGTGGGCTTGAAATCAACATCAAAAAAACTAAGATCATTGCATCTGGCCCCATCACTCCTTGGCAAATAGAAGGGGATGTCTTGGAAGCAGTGACAGAATTCACATTCCTGGGATCCAAGATCACTGCAGACGGTGACTGCATCCATTAAATTAAAATATGCCTACTCCTTGGGAGAAAAGCTATGGCAAACCTAGACAGCATAATAAAAAGTAGAGTCATTACACTGCCAACAAAAGTCTGCATAGTCAAAGCAATGGTATTCCCAGTAGTAACGTATGCCTGCGAGAGTTGGACTATAAGGAAGGTCGAGCGCCGAAGAATAGATATTTTTGAATTACGGTGCTGGACAAGACTCTTGAGAGTCCCTTGGCCTGCAAGGAGATCAAATCAGTCAATCCTAAAGGAAATCAAACCTGATTGTTCCCTGGAAGGACAGATACTGTAGCTGAAGCTCAAGTATTTTGGCCACCAAATGAGAAGGGAGCACTCACTGGAGAAGACCCTGATGCTGGGAAAGACTGAAGGTAAAAGAAGGAGATGGCAAAGGATGAAATAGTTAGACAGTGTTACCAATGCAATGAACATGAAATTGAGCAAACTCCAGAGGACAGTGGAAGACAGGAGGGCCTGACATGATGTGGTCCATGGGGTCGTGAAGAGTCGGACTCGACTGTGGGACTGAACAACTCTCAGATCCTAGTCAAACACGTCAACTACCTCACCACATGGGCATAAAGCCATCATGGGCCAGGAAAGAGGTTTAGTTATGGATCATCTCACCCAAGCTTTTTATCAACATGCACATCTACCCCATAACTCTACTTCCTTTATTTTGTTGGTATTTCTAGTTAAATAAGAAAATGACAAGAGGGCCTAGACATAGGCCAGTCTTGCACATTGCACCCAGCTGATTTTGAACCATATTGTTTAAACATATACATAAACAAAATATTAAAGTACATTGGTGGAAGGAGGACACATGTGGCAGGCTAGTGATCTAAATGGAGCAGCAACTTCCCAGCCTTAAACACTTGTGGTTGTCTACAAATGCGTGTCCCTTGGTCAAGTGTGAATTTGATACATTACTTCCACTGCTGTTGGCCTTTTTGTTCTGGTTCAATCAATTTTAAGTACCCAAAGCTGCCAAATGCAGTACCACACATGAGCTCTGAATGATCTTAAAAAGAAAAAAGGCTCTTCTGCAACCAAACCCACTGCAGATGGCATGAAATAGTCTCACTGTAATTCACTTGGAGCTAATTTCAGTCATTGCTAATACATGCTGGGGTGGAAATTAGTGTCAAACAACAAAATGACATGATTTCTTAAAGCATGTGGATTCAGGTTTATAGATACCACCTGCATTCATGGCTCTTCTTTTCTTCCGATATTAAAAATTCAGCCATACACACAGAGCCTGGCAGAAAAACTCTCTTTCATCTTGGATTATTGATCACTATTCTACTCTGATACTAATGCTTCCAAGATTCTTACAATGCATGGCTACCTGATTTCTGTAACCAGATGCAGTTGAAATTGTACATGGACATGCATATATTCCTACTTGTGATGCACAACATTTTGAAGACGGGCTTTTTTCAGCCCTTGCTTATTTCCTGTACCATTGAGGTTTGCTATTATAAAGATCCAGCAACTGGTGTAGCGGTATGTGAGAGGTGGGGATAGGGAGAGAGAGAAGACAAGATCTTTGATTTAATGGCAGAGATGCTCATGGGTACATCATTATGCTTATCCTGTTGGGATTTCTCTGTCTGGCTCAAGCTGCTCAGAGTCAATACATACTTGCGCAGGGCTCTTTTTGTAGCAGGAACTCCTTTGCATATTAGGCGACACACCCCTAATGTAGCCAATCCTCCAAGAGCTTACAGTATGAAGAGCTCTTCTCCCTTCCCCCAGTGCTCAAGTTTGGGTGTTAAAACCTGAGATATTTTTTAAAAAATCACCTGGAGGGTTGCTGAGATCTTGGAAAGAGCAAGGGGGGGGAGGTTCATAGGGGGAAAGAAGGACTATTGTGGGTGCCACCGTTGAAGGAGCTCCAGAGCTCCAGAGATGTGGGCAGGCTAGGGAGACTGAAGAACACAGGCAGTTGGCACTTAAAATAATGAAGAAAGGTTTCCAATATCAGCAATGGGAAGCGAGCACCATCGAAATCAGGGAGCATGCAAACGTGTGTTAAGAGAGAAATACACACAATTTAGGGTTTCTGAATGGGTGTGAATGAAACAGGAAAGTGGGAGGCTTGCTGGAGGCTACTGTGTAGCTGTGGTAGGTAAAAGGTAAAGGTTCCCTTGCTCGAAAGCCAGTTGAGTCCAACTCTAGGGTTGCGGTGCTTATCTCCGTTTCAAAGCCAAAGAGCCAGCGTCCGAAGACGTTTCCGTGGTCATGTGGCCGGCATGACTAAACACCAAGGCGCACGGAACGCTGTTACCTTCCCACTGAAGTGGTACCTATTTATCTACTTGCAATTTCTTGCTTTCGAACTGCTAGGTTGGCAGGAGCTGGAACTAGAGACGGGAGCTCACTCCATCATGCAGCAACTCGGGTCTCGAACTGCTGAACTACTAACCTTCCACAGCCTGCACTTCAGCGTCTTAACAGTTCAGCTGTGGTAGGACAAATGGGTAAATTAAAAATAACCTTTGGGCACCACCCCCCACAGGTCACATGTATACCTTAATTAAGAAAAAAAAATCGGGGCTTGCTTGTAAATGTAGAATGCATACACAGAATACACAACAAATAAACCAGAGGGGGGAAATAGCATAGAGGGAAGGAATGATAATCCAAAGTAAACTGCATTCACCAGAGTAAGCTGCAGTGAGCGATATGTGCAGAAAGGGCTTGTGACAGGATGGGACAGCCAGAGTTCTTCAGGAAAGAAGAAAACACATTACTAGGGTGGCTGTCAGACAGGGAAAGAAAAACAGAGTAAAAATCTTGCCTCTGAGGGAGGGAAGTAGATGGGGTTGTCATACCTCCCTGGGGAGGGAGTTCCTAAGTTTTGGTGCCACAACTGAGAAAGCACCATCTACCCTCAGATGGCACCCGAAGCAGGGCCTCTAAAGATGACTGGAATGGATGGGTAGGTTTATATGCAAGAAAGTGGTCTTACAGTGATGCTGGCATCAAGCCATACAGGTCTTTGAAGGTCAGACCCAGAAATCTGAATTGTGCCCCAGATGCACATGCATAGTAAAAGTGATGGGACTGCAGAACAACAAAGAAAACCTGGCTGAAATGCACAGGGAAAGCGAGGCAAACAGAAGTGTAGAAAGGGTCACAGTATAATATTTTGGCTGTTTGCTCAGCCCAGGAACCTGAGGGAAGGACTGGGAGCCCACTTTAACTTAAATGACACTCAAGGTATTTTTATATTCCAAATTAACAAAATATTTAATTCATCAGAAAAAGAGATTGGATTTTTACTCCACCCTTCACTTGGAGTCTCAGAGTGGCTTACAAATTCCTTTCCCTTCCCCACCCCACAACAAACCCCCCGTGAGGTAGGTGTTTGTGAGGTAGGTGAGTCTTGTAGGAGGTGGGGGGGAGTGTGTTGGAAGCCATCAGAGAGGCTGGGCCAGCAGCATCGCTAAGGTGATTCTGCTGGGGCAGCATCCCTGATGGATTAAAGTACCCTGGTCCTGCTCCTACACCTGACAGACACCCACCTGTCTGGTGTTGGGGGGGGG
>NW_015175992.1:0-38745 GCF_001447785.1 Gekko japonicus | reverse complement strand
GGACACTGGGCCAGCAGCAGGGCTAAGGCAATCCTGCTGAGCATCCCACCTCCTCTCCTACACCTGACAGGCAGCTGACTCTCCAGTGTAGGAGGGGGAGGAGTATTAGAAGCCACTGTGGAGGCAGGGCTGGCAGGATCACTAAGATATTACTGCTGGGGCAGGCTCCCTCATGACTTTAAGCACCCTGCAACCATTGCTGTACCTGATAGACAACTGCCTGTTAGGTGTAGGAGGTGGGGGGAGTGTGTTGGAAGCCATCAGAGAGGCTGGGCCAGCAGCATTACTGCAGCTCACAGGTGGTTTTTGGCCATTCCTGATTTCCTCAACTTTACCTGTCTGCAGAACACTGAGCTCTGCAGCTGACCAATCAGAGAGTGAGGGGTGCAAGGAGGCAGCAGCCTAGCAGCTACAGAGGAATCAATGGGGGGAGCACATTTTACCCCTTTTGACTCCCTTAGGGGTTGAATTTCGAAAAATCCCTTCTTAGTGAGAATCTATGTCATGGTAGGAGCACTCTCCCTGAATTTCGTGTTTCTAGGTCCAGCGGTTTGGCCTGGGTGTTGATTTTACGGTGAGGACGCTCCCAAGGAAGCTAAACTCTGAAATTCTTATAATGGGGATTTCCTTTTACATCAGTGTCATAGTTTTGTTTCTAAAAAACTGTAGTAAGCGTTCTATTAACACACTGGGTCTGATTCACTTTAGAATTGGAGCAACTGAGCAGTAGGGGAGAGCATATTTTGTTTACATGCATATTTGTTCGTTATACTATTTGAATGCTTTGCTTGGAAAAACATTTCTCCCCTCCATTTGTATCCATTACTAAGATTGCCCTGCTACTATTTACATAACAAAAGAAATGCAAGAAATTTCTAATGACTGAAAGAAGGATGTTGAGTCTCGAGAACACTGAAATTTAGAGTAAATGAGCACTGAATGGTTTTTAAAGCCTTTCCAAAGCAATTTTTGTACCTAAAAGAAGAAGAGGAGATTGGATTTATACCCCGCCCTTCACTCAGAGTCTCAGAGCAGCTTACAAACTGCTTTCTCTTCCCCTTCCCACAACAGACACCTTGTGAGGTAGGTGGGGCTGAAAGAGCTCTGAGAGAACTGCTCTTCCAAGAAGAGCTCTGACAGAACTATGGCATGCCCAAGGTCATCCAGCAGCTGCAAGTGGAGGAGTGGGGAATCAAATCCAGTTCTCCCAGATTAGAGTCCACACACTTAACCACTACACCAAACTGTCTCTCAGATAAAACAAAAACAATCTGTATATTTTTATCATTGACATGGAAAGTAGGGCATAAAAACAAATTCTTCTTTTAGACCTGATGTGACTACAATGTGTAACTAGAACAGCTGGGATATCCAAAGCTGGAAAAAGATTCGTTGAACTACAGAAGCCACTACGATATACAGATGTTTTGATCTAAAAGCACCCCAGACTTCAGACTTGATTGTTTAAGAAGTGTAAACCCACCCAGAATAGGTTGAGAACCATCACCTGAGTCAACAGAAATTACAGTACCTCCATCTTTTTTTTTTGCCCCCCATAGGGGATTTTTTATTGCATTTTCTATAAACTACAACGAAATTACGGAGGGGATCTACAAACTATAGGAGAAAGTAAAGAAAACCCACTAAAAACCCAAGAGATGGTGGTCATACATACTGCTTAACAAGTTAGCTTTTAACTCAACATTCGATTCCAAATCATTGAATGTGGTCATCTGATAATCTATTAATACTTAAGTAAAAATTTAAACACCACCGTATCTGACTTCTTAAAGAGTAATAAAAGAACTACTTATAACAAAACATTGTAAGAGATTTCAAAGTGCAATAACAGCTCATCTTTTATACTTTTTCTTTCTCAAGTGGTAGCTTGTCTTTGGGGCTGCCGCCCCCAGTTTAGAGTCTGAGTTCTTGTCTGAAGATGCCACTGCTCCCTCTTCTTCACTTTCTTTGGTGCTGCCTTCTTCCTCATCTTCTTTTTCTCCTGCTGGACGACTATGTTGATGCAGAAATTCACGTGCCTTTTCAACAGAGTCAATTTTTTCTTTCTTGTCCATAAATTTGAAGATTGTGTCTTCGGGTACAAGCCATCTGTAGGGGATGTTGTTCTTCTGTAGAAATAAAACCAAGTCTCTATATTTTCTTCTTTTCCTTATTTCAAATGGGATGTCCTTCAACACTTTTTTTTTGTCCTTGACTTTTAAGTTGGTTCCATTTGTCACTTTGAGAATTTGATCTCTCACTTGTCTTCTGGAGAATCTTATAATGACTTCCCCTGGCAGATTATTCTTTCTTGTAAAATCTGAATATGACCTATAGATCATATCAATTTCACTTTGAAGTATGTCCACTTTTATATCTGCCATAGGGCCTAAAGCCTCACTCATAATCTGCTTCAGATTCTCCCCCTTCTCTTCCGGAACACCTTGAAATCTTAGAACATAGCTTGCTGTTTCCATTTGTAGCTGTAACAAATGAAACTCCTCCGTTTGTCTCTTTTTCTCCATCACCTGCAGTTGTTTTTTAAGCTTCTTGGTATTGGCATCCACTTCTTTCAATTCTTGCTCAGTTTTATCTGTTTTTTTAGCTATCTCAGTTAGTTGAGTTTGCTGTGCGTCGAACTTGTGGTGCAATGCCATGACTTGTTTCAGCAGAGGGCGCAAAGCTTCAGTCAACATCTTTTGCAGCTCTGTAGTTGTGTCCTGTCTAGGTACAAAACTCGCTGGGCTGGCAGTTCCGGCAAGAAGCTTAGGTTTCATTTGCTTGTCTTTCTCATCCTTCCTCATAGGCGCCATGTTTGGGAATTGTTTACTTTTTATAAACGTTATTGCAGTCTCTGGTACTCTTAAATCTGCCTGGTAAGTTCTTAAATGCTCTTTATTTCAATCCGTCTTGCTTCATTAGCCCACCCCCCTTTTCATAGTAGCTCAAAGTTCACTTAGTTTTTCTTAGCGGGGGAAAGTTCCCTCCCCCCCTCACTTTCAAAGGGGAGGTTTTCAGCTAGTTCTTCGGTGTTTCTTGCTTAGACATTAACTCACATTTCAACAATAAGTCTGCTTTAGTTTTCAATTGTCTTGGCCACCAAACGCTTGCTCCGGTGTGCAATTTCTAGTTCCCATTTGGGACGCTTCGCAGCGGGACCTTCGGGGCATGAAGTAGCCCCCCTTCGCCGGCAGGGTCACCGAGGGAAGGGCTCTCTAGCACCCCATGGCTGGGAGCCCAACACGAGGGCTCCAGGGGTGGCATGCACAGTCGTGCCCCCTCCCAATCACGGGCTCTGACGGTTGTCTCCCGGAGATGCCGGAGAAAGCGAATGCCATGGCGAACGCCAAAACCCGGAACCTCAGTACCTCCATCTTAAACTGAGCTTCAGTTTAGTAGCTGCCAACTATCTTATTAATGCTTCCAGCATCTGCTTAGCACATTTAGGTCCTTTCCACACTTGGATCTCACCCCTGGTTTTATCAGAGTTCAATTTGTGACACGATACTTTGCATTTATCCCTGGTTATAACAGCATTCGTTTATCCCAGTACAAGTGTGGGGTGAAACCGGGGTGACCTCAATGTAATGTGGAAACAAAAAATACCCCGAGATAATTACAGGGGTGAACTCACATGTAGTGTAGAATGTAAGTTTGGGGACAGGGTTGAACCAGGATTTAAGGACTAGTGCGGAAAGGACCTAACTAACTCTGAGCATTCACTGGACAAGACCCTGATGCTGGGAAAGACTGAAGGTCAAAGAAGACGGGGATGGCAAAGGATGAGATGGTTAGACAGTGTCATCGATGCAACGAACATGAAATTGAGCCAACTTCAGAGGATGGCGAAAGACAGGAGGGCCTGGCAGGAGCTGGTCCATGGGGTCGCGAAGAGTCGGATTCGACTGTGCGACTGAACAACAAAAAAACTCTGACAAAAAGGAGCAAACCAGCAATATCAGCTGCAGAGATGAATTCCAAGTTACCTTAGCCAGCTGTTTGTGTAGAGGGACAAAACAAGCCCTTAAAAACCTTTGAGCATAAGAAGCAAGTTCATGCAGCTGAAAAGATGAATTCTTCCAGTTTCATGTAGCCTAGAAGACAGCCCACTACCTTGACTCAGCTGATCTAACCACAGGGATCCATGCTATGGTTAAAAGGCTAGACTATTGTGATGCACTCTACATGGGCTTGCCCTTAAAGTCAACTCAGAAACTCCAGTTGGCACAAGATTCCACAACCCGCTTACTAAAAGGTGCTAGAGAGAACATGCATGTCACACCCATTCTGTATTCATTAGTTACTGATCAATTACTGAGTTCAATTCAAGGTTCTGTTTATCACCCACAAAGTCCTTAATGGCCTTGGGCCCACATGGACTACCTCTCCTGCTATATTCTTTCACAACAGCTTCACCCATTTGAGCAAAGCCTTCTGAAGGTGCCACCCTGCAAAGGCTAAGTTTGACATCTGTCCATTCACAGGCATTCTCTATGGTGGCTCCCAACTTTTGGAACAGCATGTCTGAGATGGTCAGGAGGGACCTCACAACTCTATCATTTCACAGAATGTGAAAAAAGAAGTGTTGGGGAGGGCATTCTTCTAACATGATTAAAACTAGTATAATGGGACAGTTCCTATAGGTTGCTTTTATGAGGGAATAGGATTGTAGCCTATTGTAATGTTTATTGTAGATATCATCTTGCTTTTAATGCATTATCTTCTACTTTTGTAAACCATTTTCTGCATTACTGTATGTCTTAAACACGTTGGGTTTGTTTGTTTGCACTATTTTTCAATTCTGTAATCTTAGCTCTACTGTATTGTCTATTAGATGTCTTAAACAGTTCAATTTTTTTACATTTTGTAACCCACCTTAATCTCAGAGAAAGGTGGGCAATAAATAGAGTAAATAAAAAAATATTAAATAGCACCAAGTTCTTTTAAACTGTTTAATTATTGCTGCCAGAATAATATTGGCTCAACTTTGGAAGCAGCAAAAAATTCCAGCAATTAGACAACAGCGGCATAAGGTTTTGTATAAAATAGTTATGAACAGGATCACAATTTATAAGATACGTAAAATATGGTCACTACAGAAATTTATTCAGATATGGTTATCATATCTTGTAATGTCAAAATCAATCCTGCAACAACAGTAATTAGAATGCACTTAGAGGAACCTTCTATTGTATAGATTCAGGTAGGTACCCCTGTTGGTCAGAAACAGCAAAACAAAGCTTGAGTCAAGTGGCACCTTTGAGACCCACAAAGTTTTATTCAAAATGTAAGCTTTCGTGCGCAAAACACAAAGCTTCACTTTGAATGAAACTTTGTGGGTCTCAAAGGTGCCACTTGATTCAAACTTTGTTCTTCTATTGTGTATTTACTCCTGGTATTCATAATTATGTTTATGAACAATTGGTAAAGATGGCAGCATATATCTTTTTGTTATTTTAGTTATGTGATGTTCAGGATAACTGTACATTATACATGCTGTTAAAGAAAATGTACATTTGTTATAACAATAAAACAGACACAAAGAAATTGTTCAGAAATTGCCAGGAAAAGAGCTAGAAGCTCTCAGCACTACCTTTTGAAATCTGTCATCTTGCTAAGAGTAGAACTATTGGAGCACAATACCCAGATCCTTTATCTGGACATGTGCTGCAGAAGGCTACCATGGCTGATGGTGTTAAAACACCACTGACAGATCCAAGAGAATTAGCAAAACAGGAGAGCAAACAAGGTGGTTTCTGTATCAAACTCACGCCTAAAGCTGGACTGAAATTGATCCAGATGACCAGCATCATCCACAGTGCTAGCAGCTGGACTGTGCTGTGTGTGTGCATGTGTGCGTGCGTGCGTGCGTGTGTGTGTGTGTGTGTGTGTGTGTGAGAGAGAGAGAGAGAGAGAGAGAGAGAGAGAGAGAGAGAAGGAGAGAGAGAAGGAGAGAGAGAGAGAGAGAGAGGCATTTAGAGCTTTGCAGATCCAACCAGTCATTTGCCTCTGGCAAGATGTAATCAGCCAAAAAAGAGAAGTGGTTAAGCAAACAGTTGGGAGATTGGACCTTTTCAGGCACTTTGTCCTGTTCAATTGGACTCGAATAGGGTCCATCCTAGTAAAAGCAACAATCTAGGGCTATGGAAATGTCATAACTTACTACAGAAGCATACTGTAAATATGGTTGTAAAAATATAACTGTATGCTAGTTATTTATAAAGAGAAATTGTGTCACCGATTATAAGATAAAGAAACACAACCAAATAATGTATTAAAGAAAATAATTATTATATTAGGAGATAATTAAGAAAAACAGCAGGGTTTAAAATGTGCTAAATTTCCTGGTCATTTACTCATTCGGAGGTCTGAAATACAAATTTATTTGTGGGAACATAATTTATTTCTCTTGCTCCAACGTTCAGCAACAGCAACTTTGTTTTTTTACTTCTCGGGTAATAATGATAAACAGTACATGTGACCGTGCTTGCATATGCTCATACTAGAAAAATTTGGTAATAAGGGCTGTATTAGCAGTGGAAAAAAATGAAAACAATAGTAAACGGGGCAAAAAAAAATCAAACCAGTTCTGAACCATAGGTGAACTATATTTACTGCTCTTAAAACAATCCCCTAAAAAGGTGACTACACTGCAGTTCAAAACATGAAGGGCATGTTTTCTTTTAAGTTAGCTATTCCTGTTGAATTTTGACATTTGAACGAATCTTGTCATGCCCAATGACCACTCTCAAGGAAGGAAGCTCACGTTCAGAAAGTGGATTCATTAGACTACTATATTAAAGTGCAGAAATGCCACAGAGGGATAATTCTTCTTTACACATCTACATCAGAAATATTATTCACCGACTTTTCCACTTGAGAGAAATCAGACAAAATGACTTCTTGAACACGATTAATACATTTTCATAAAGCACATAGTAAAACTGGTAAAAGCAAAATCATCTGTATTCTGCCATTGTACTGCCATTTGAAATAAAATGATACAGAATGTGTTATTGTCGGGGGGTTTTCCTTAAGGAGAGGGGGGAAAGCATTTTTACAAATACAAGGACCAATAAGTCATGTATGTGACTCATTTCTCTGACAATTTCAAACTGCTTGTCTTTCATAGGATTTCTTATGGCTATTTACATTTTCACTCAGTGAAAATCAATTACCTTCCTGCAATAAGCCTCATTTACTACCTTTGAGTATAATAGAAACACCATTAGGATGATGACATTACCCAAAAGAAGGGCACCACACAGTTGGTAGACATAAATTAGGACCCTTTCACATATGCATTAGAAATACTGCTGTGACCGAAATATGCATAAAATCTGTATCTATTAGAGCTATTAGTGTGTGGTGGTGATGATTTTGAAGGAGGAGGGGGAGATTGTGATCTAGTACTTTGACAAAATTATGTATTTCCTTCCCCCCATATGTGCCGCTGATGCAATAAGCACAGGCCCCCAGCTGAGCTGCATTTGGAAATGCCACTGAGCATGGTATACGCGCTTCACTTGCCTTTGCCGAAGCAAGACACTGTCAGGATGGAATAGAGTGCATGTGTGCTGCCAAACCCACTCCTCCTTCATCACCCTGACCTCCTCTCTTTGCGGATGTATGCCTCGGTGAAGTTACCACTCATGTGGAAAACAGCTCCTACAGATCAATTCATAGGATTTAGGGACATTTAACTTCCATCAAGCCCACATCATCTTATTGATATTTTAAGACTAACTTATTACCAGACATTAATGGAACTAACATGAAAGATGGGACATTTATAAGCAGAAGGGGAAACATACTAATCTAGAAATTCCTCCCTCTGAGTCTCCCAAGCTGAGGAGACTGCTCTAAATGTAGTTATTTTTACCTGGGTTCTTATGAGCTTAAGCAAAACAAAATTATAACTCAGTGTGAAAAAGCAGGTTCGTATGCATAAAATGTGTAAAGTGTGATACTGCCCCTCCCATCAACAAATGCATTTGATAGCACAGCAAGCTCCTTGCGAATTAAGAAAGTATTAGACACCATCTTCCTCATAAAAGGATTTGGAATGTAATCCACCTGAAATACTTAATAAAGAAGCGATGTTTAATTGATTTCATAATTAGGGTTGTAAGTTAGAGTAAGGAATTTTTAGTTCACGTTAGAATTAACAAGTTAGTATAAAGCATTGTGTCAAAAGCAAGCATTTCATTCTTAAAGTTAAAATCACCATGTAAAATTTAATACATGGAAATTCATGATGTCTAAGAAAAAAATTACTTCAAAAGAAGGCCCCAGTGTGAAACTACTGAATTAGAATTCATCAAAAAGTCTGGTGCAATTTCCCAAGGACTTAACAAAGAGCTGAGATGCCTCAGCCATTACAGGTGTTAACCAACTATCGAAATTGGGGAAATCAATTCAATTCAATTCAATTTATTACAGGTCTTTATGACCGAAGTCTTGACCAAGAGGATACCAAAGGGGGGTAAAATAGGTACATAAAATAGACATAAATATGTCAAGGTACATAATAACAGTCACATAAAACCCAGGCTGAGCCCAGAGATTAAAAATTACCTAACTACACTTGGGGCGGAGCCAATTAACTAGAATCATCCGAAGATTAAAAATCGGTGTCGAAATCAATTACTGCCACTGTGAACATTCTCTGTAATCTTAACTACATCTGAATTTCACATAATTATGTCTCACTCCATACTTCCTGCATTTCATAACTCTTTGTCCCTGCTGTTTACACCATTTTCCCTTCATTACCTCATATATGTATATGTGTATGCCTAGTGAAGACCCAGAACATGTATCTGACGAAGTGGATACTAGACTATGAAACCTTATGCTGTGATAAAAATTTGTTTGTCTTTAAGGTACCATGGCTCTTGTTTAAATATAGAGATGGGGGGAGAGCTTGTATTCCTTAGAATTCAAACCAGGGCTTTTAAAAATGAAAAATGGCACAGCAGTATATAATTGTAATTCACACAGGTGGCATATACTGCTATAGAACACCTGTACATTTCCCTTGTCTGTACATTGCTCCTTTATAGCTTAGACTCATTTCATTGCATTCACAGTGCCATCCTATGCAGAATTATACCTTATTAAATCCACTGAAATTAATGGGTTTAGTCAGGGGTAGGGATTAGAAAGGTGTCTAATACTCAGTATGGTACTGTTGAAAGGCTACACAGACTGGGAGAAAAATCACCAGAACTGGGAATCTAACAGTTCTAATGAAAAATAGTGTCATGTTCAAGCTTCACTCAACAGCTGACACAAATTCCAAGAGAAGTTTATTTTGAGTGGAGATAGTTAGCATATCATTGAAAGCTGACAAAAGGTGCTATGAACCATGGAGGAGACCTGTGTCTTCAACATGCAGGATAATTGTATCTCCAACTATAGGCAGGATTTAGCAGCAACCCCAAGATATGAACCAACAGAATAAGGGGCAGTGCAACTCCCTCCAGGTCAGGCTGACTCCTCACATTTCAAGTGGCTTTATCATTGACCAACAGCATCTCAGTCTTCTCTGAAGTGAGCTTCACTTCATCCATCTATATATCTAATAGCGAAGGCGCCCCCTGAATGCGGATATCTAAATCCACACATCAGGGGCACCTGGGGGGCACGGAGATTTTCCTGCACACGTGGGGCAATGCCCAGGTGCGCAGAAAAATCTGAAAACTGTAAAAAAATATGGGGGGATATTTAAATCCCCCCAAAAGTAACAGAGCGCCCCTTGCACATGTGCAAGGAACGCACTTAGAACGGCTTCGCCGCCGCTGCCACCAAAGGAAGAGGAGGGAGGGAGAAAGTTTGGTGGGCCAGCGAGGCCTTGCAGCTGCTGCTTGGGAGGGGAAGGTTGAAGGCTTGGTGGGCTGGTGGCTGTGAGCCACTCAGCCGCCACCACCGCATGGGAAGGGAAAGCTTGGCGAGCTGGCCAGGCCTTGCCACCATTGGAGGTGGGGGGAGGCTTGGCGGGCCGAGCTGAGGACTCACCACCATTGCAGTTGGGGGGCCCGGGAAAGGTTTTGCGGGCTTGGAGCCGCATGGGCCTTGCCAGCGGGGCCAGGCAGGGGCAGGGAAGAAGGCTTACCTGCAGTAAGTAATTAAGTAAGGGGGGAGGGAGGGGGGAAGGAGAAAGGTTGGCGGGCTGGCTTCACCGTCGCCACTGGGGGGGGAGGGAGGGAGGGGGAGGGAGGGAGAAGGATGGGCTCACCTGCTGCCACTTTTGCAGGTCGGGAGCTGTGGGGAATACTTTCCCCCCATGAGTGGGGAATACTTTCCCCCCTGCCTCTTGTCCCATTCTAAACCAGACATTTTTTTGCTTTCACAGGTCCACCCAGGACAGCTGTTAAAGTGTAATACAGCCAAATGTCATCTGCATATTGGCGGCACTTTGCTCCAGATCTGTGTTCAGCCTTTCCTGATTGTTCAGTGTAGATGTTTAACAGCATGGGGACAAGAAGAAGAGATTGGATTTATACCCCGCCCTTCACTACCCAAAGGTGTCTCAGAGCGGCTTACAAACTCCTTTCCCTTCCCCTCCCCACAACAGACACCCTGTGAGGTAGGTGGGGCTGAGAGAGCTCTTGACAGAAACTGCCCTTTTTCAAGAACAGCTCTTATCAGAGCTATGGCTTGCCCAAGGTCATCCAGCCAGGTGCAAGTGGAGGAGTGGGGAATCAAAACCGGTTCTCCCAGATTAGAGTCCGCGCACTTAACCACTACACCAAACTGGCTCTCTAGAAGGATCACTGTGGGGGACCATACGATAAATGACTCAGAGTCAAACGGGAGTCCCCAGTAGGGATGGGCATGAACTAAACTTCATGAAGAATTTTGGGTGGTTTGTGGTTCGCGAAATGAAGTTTGTGGCATGTCAACCAGCATGAACTTTCCACGAACTGGAGGTTCGTTGTGGTTTGTGAATGGATACATTTCCAGACAGACTGTCTCTGCTCAATCTAAATGTTTACCAAACTTCAACAGGGGGTGGAACTTGGAGGGCATGTAGAGGAGCATCCAGGGGAGGTCCCCTGTGACTTTTATGTCCCTAGCTTGCACAGGATCCATTCTATACACTCCTGAACCTGTGCCTGTCATTTCCTCAGAAAGCACTTTCCTGAAGGGGCATAACTTGGGCCCTGTAAATCCAATCCTCACCAAACTTGGAAGGCAGGTAGACGAGAGTCAGCTGGAGATTCCTTGCACGTTTGGCGTCTCTAGCTTGCTGGAGGGTTACTGCACCATGAACATCACAAAAAAATCAGTTAGTTTGGCCCCTAAAAGTTTGTGACAGTTCATGGTTTGCAAACTGGATATGTCATGGTCCACAAACTGAACCACATTTTTCCGGTTCATACCCATCCCTAGTCCCCAGCATCACCTCTTGGAACTGGCTGGTCAAGTAAGATCAGAACCACATAACATAAATAAAGCACTTGCACAAATAATGAACTCTCAGTTTGCAAGAAAAACAGGGTTCAACAGAAAGTGCCATTTGTATAAGTGCTGTGTTGCTGAGAGTCCATACGATTCCTTGCAAACACTTAGCAGTACATCATTTCTATAGCTTTTATAGGAGTGTAAGTATAAAGCATTCTTCATAGGTAAGCAATGAAGGGGCCAACCAGACAACCAAACACCCCCAGGGTTTGTTTACCACCTAATCAATCTAAGCTGTTGTGGATTTTAACTTTAAATCATTGTTTAGGATGTTTTGTCACAGGAAACCTAACAGTTTGTTTTTAGGTTCTTGTGTAAATCTGCAAACATACATTTTTTCACTGTTCCAGCAAACCTACAGCTTCAGCCTTGGGAAAGATAGTTTATGAATCAGTGGCTTTATGTCCAGAATATATCCCGAAACAAATGGAATAAAGTTTGCAACAATTATTCTTTTGAAAGATCTGGGATATCTAACATTATCCATTTAGAGAAAATGAATGAGATGGTTTAAGAAAGTCATGTGAGGCTCACACAATTGTGTATATATAAGATAGCCACACCTAACCCCTCCCCCATCTCTCAATTCTGTGTTATGATGAGACTATCTTCTCTGACAAGGCTTAATGAGAATTTTAGAAATTGTGTTTTATCTTTAAAAGCAGGATATGTAGGAGAAGGGATGACATGTATCTAGGGTTGCCAAGTGCTTATCTGTTCGAGAGCAGGGGAGTCCATAGAGTTTTCCCTCGGATGATTGTGGCCCCTCCCCCAACGTCCCCAACGTGCTTGCGTCACTTCCGTGTGACATGCTTTGGGGGTGGGGTTCCCCCGGGGGCCCGATCTGGCGGCGGCGGGGAACTGGCCTCCCAGGCGGGGGTTTCCCCACCCCCCAGGGGGACTTGGCATCTCTACATATATCTTTTTTTATTTATAATTTCATGTACACATGCTAGCATTTTCTGTATAGTGATTCTGGTTTATTTAATCTGTTCAAGAGTGATTTTAAATAAAGTTCTTAAAAACAACAGTGGGTGATCATTGGCTGAGAAACAAGGGTTTCACACCAAGGAGAAAAAAACAAGAAAAGTCTGACCACTTTCCAGTCAGAAGACTGGAAACTGTACGGAATGACTACTGAAGAGATTGACCATGTTTCCCACAGGCTCGTGGTTAGTGTGCGGCTTTAAAACAGTCTATGATGCCCCCGTCCACTTCCCTCCCTCAGAGGCAAGATTTTTCCCTCTGTTTTTCTTTCCCTTTGTGACTGAGGCACCCTATTTATGTGTTTTCTTCTTTCCTGAGGATCTCTGTCTGTTCCACCCTGTCACATTATATTTTGGCTGTTGACTCAGCCCAGGAACCTGAGGGAAGGATTGAGAGCCCCCTTCAACTTAAACTTAAATGGCACTGAAGGTATTTAGAAATTTGAAATTGACAAAATATTTTATTCAACATAGAGGGGAAAGATCAGGTGAAATCAGTGGTAAAATTTTTGAGGTAACTCAGTGTAGAACTCTGAAGTAAATCAGTATATACACAGACTTTAGTTCATATGTTTCAAGCTATTGAGATTTTCATAAGCTTTTCCCAGTGACTTAGGATCTATAAGGTAAGAGGCTTTTGTTCCAGTGTTTCCCAAACACTTCCTGTAAGTATTTACTGACTCTTTTGGTTTCCTAGAGGCTGGTACACTCTATCCAGTGCCCAAACCCCTTCTCTAAATACACCAGTACTCTTCTTGAGTTTTAATTGACTCTTAAGATTACACAAGGCAGTCTCTAACCACACCATACAAGGGGTCTCTCACTCATCAGACCTATCTCCCTGTTTTAAGTGGGTAGGGGATTTACTCTAAGATCTGTCCCTAACTACCCACTCCTCTTGCCAACCTCCCCCAGTTCTCCATCTGTGTTAACCTGCTGCCAGTCACGGCTGAATTTAGAATGTTCAGTACTAGACTCAACTCAGTCAGGGCTAGTCTCATTCTGAATTTCTCCTCAGCATTCAGTTCTCAAGCCTTTATTTCTTCAGCTGATGATAACCAATCAGATTCCTTGGAGAAGCCTGTCACTCAAGGCTCCCTGGCTCTGTGAAGAATTAACCCTTGAGGCGGGGTCAACGACACAACGATGGCGGACGCCTTTCCCAGCTCTCTGGGGAGGCGTACCGCACAGCAGCGAGGGGGAGAGGCGCAGCTGGCTCTGCGTTTCCATGGGAGTTCAGGGAGGACTTCCAAGCCATAGGGCTTTGAGGGTGAGCCTCTTTTCCTGCTAACGGCAGGGGAATGGAGGCTCCCCTCCGCCCCGATGGTCCCTCTCACTGTGTTGACCCAATCAAGCACAGGAGATCTAGCGGAGGAGCGATTAAGAGCGAGGTCAAGATAAGACCAACAATAAACTGTGAGTTAAAGAGCGAAAGTGAAATGAGCGATTTGTCTTCAGAAGAGAAAATCCCCTCCCCCTCAAAGGAAAAACTTTCTGAGCAATAGCATGCTGAGAGAGGGACGCCTCTCAATGCATTTGCATAAACAAGGAGGGGGAGGGAGAGAGAAACGATTGTAAATGGATACATCAAGTCAACCCCCCCCCCCGAAACCCCTTAAGCGGTTGGAGGGGGTGCCTCTTGGAAGCGTCTACATAAACGGAAGAGGGGAGGGGGAGGACAGTTTTAAACGGATACTTCTGAAAGACTTTATTTGCAAGCGAGTAAGCCTGTTGTGCGGTGGCTCAAGTGGTGGCTCAAGTGGTTAAGACGCTGAACTGCAGACTGTGGAAGGTCAGTAGTTCAGCGGTTCAAGACCCGGGTGCCGCAAGACAGGGTGAGCTCCCGTCTCTAGTTCCAGCTCCTGCCAACCTAGCAGTTCGAAAGCAAGAAATTGCAAGTAGATAAATAGGTACCACTTTGGTGGGAAGGTAACAGCGTTCCGTGCGCCTTGGTGTTTAGTCATGCCGGCCACATGACCACGGAAATGTCTTCGGACAGCGCTGGCTCTTCGGCTTTGAAACGGAGATGAGCACCGCAACCCTAGAGTCGGATTCGACTGGCTTTCGAGCAAGGGAACCTTTACCTTTACCTTAAGCCTGTTGTGGGAGATTTCCATGAGCTTTTAACAGCGTATACGATCTGCAGAGCCAGGAAGAAAGAGACTTTGTTGAAACTAAAACGTTGAAGCGGTAAATATTTCTTTTTTTAAAAAAAAGAAAATAAGATGGCGAAAACTTTGGGGAGAAGAAGGGAAGTTGACGTCACTGCACTGGTGCCGGAGGCCATCAAGCCAATCTTGGATCAACTTGTTGGTATTAACCAGCAACTGGCCAAGATAAATCAACTATTTGTGTCTCAGGAGGCGAGTGGAGAAAAAATGGAATTGAGGGCTCTCAAAGCGAATGAGATAGACACTAAACTAAGCAGCGATCTCCATGAGAAAAGAAGAAAAAGTACAAGAGATGCAGGAGAAATTTACAAGGAGTTAACTTATCTGCGTGTGTTCTTAGAAAGTGTCATCTTAAAGTCTGCTGAGAAGAAGGAGCTGGAGGTACCCTTCAAAATCAAGAAACTTTTGAGAAGCCACTGGATCCCGAGACCAGAGAGAAAGAGGCTTAAACTAGCGGTTCTATTCCTTTGGATGGAAGAAGATTGGGCTGCAGTGAACGTCTAAGAAGATATCAAGAATTTAGAGAGTTTTAGTATAGATATAAAGATGGAAGGACTTTGCAAATTGCCTTTATGAAGCGAGCTGGAGGAGATGCTCGGGAAATCTTCTCATAACAAGTAACAATCTAACATATAAGCTTAGAAAGACAGGATCTCACAAAGTATATTGTTTATTAACAGCCTTTTCTTTTACTAACAGTATTCTAACAGGGAATGATCTCCTAACCTTGGGTCTTTAGTTTAGTGTGGGTTATCTTTTCTTTCTCCCTTAATTGTAGTTCCCCTATCCCCAATTTTTTCTTGGTAGTTTATGTAGTATTATAAAAAATAAATAAAAAATCCCCTCCGGGGGCTTTAAAAAAAATGAATTAACCCTTCATGCTCCTTTATCTGTTTACACAGCACTTCTTAAGCTTTTTAAAAGTGCAGTCCATTACACAGTCAAAGAGACTTCTTGTTTTTTCATACGTGTGTTAAGTAATGCCCCCCGACAGGTGGGAATAGCTGTAAGAAAGCAGCCAATTGGAACACCAAAGTAGCAGACAACACCAATATAAGAGCAGCCTGTGACATGCCTGATAAATCACCTCTTGAAGCAGAGCCAATGCTGCTAGAGGTCTAGGACAGGCTACAGAGGTGCTCAACTCTATATTCCATTTTGGACACTACCCTTAGTGGCAGGAAATGAGGTGCATGCCTTTGCTTGTGTCAGTACCACCTACCTCTAAAGGTAGTTTTGTTAGAGGCACTGCACTGCCTTTGCAGCCTCTATGCTGGATGGCTGAGTTGTAGCTAGGGATGTGCATTCAGCTATTCCTGTTCTGAATATATATCAAAGAAAGAAAAGAAAATGTACACCTTACATTTCAAATATCTGGATTGATATTCAGGATTCCTGAGATACCAGCATTCAGGTATATTTGGTAATATCTAAGGATCCTAGGCTGGTTTTCCCTCATTTTACAGGATTCCTGGGCAATGGGAGGTAGCTCTCCAGGGCTTTAGGGTGATCACTTGTTAGGGAGAGCTCTAGGATTATTCTCTCATAACCCATAGCTTTCTGAGTGTGGGCAAAGAGGATAAAAAGCAGCCCTGCAACTTGGCTCCATTTCAGGGTGAGATTTTGGGGGGAGTGTGCTGATGCTGCTCTGGTCAGACTGTGCCTTGGATTAATTTTATTGCTTGTTGCTGCTGACCTGGGACGACCTTCTTGTTCTCTTCCCAGGTCAGCGGGAACAAGTAGTAGAATTAATCCAAGGCACAGACGGACCAGAGCAGCATCAGCCCAAGGTTATTTCAAGCTCACTCGCTCTCTCTGTATGGTTTTTCTTTTTTTCTTTTCTTTTTTTTTGGTATGGTAGGTCATTGTTGGGAGGGAATTTTGTTTTCTAGTTTCCCTTAGTTTTTTTCTGTGCTGTATTTAAAAGGGTTTAAAAGGTGTGGCTGCTTTGTTAGGTTCTCTTCTTTTGGCTTGGTGTACAATTAACTACTTTGCATTTTATTTTTAAAGGGTTTGTGCTTGGAATGTATTTTCCTAGTTGACATTCTTTTAAAAAGTTGATCTTGTGGCTTTCTTATGGTTCTGGTTTGACTTTAGTTCTTCTAGAGCTATTTTAAAGATCTTTATGTATTATATTTTTGGGAAGGGGTTTCATGGAGTTTTGGGGGTTCTGTTGGTTTTGAGGATATTAATGTTCTGAAAGAAATTTCTGGTTCGGTTTTAATAACTTTTCACTGTAGGTGAGGATTTAGGTATTTTTTAAAAAACTACAAAATAAATATCAGTTTGGGGTTGTCTTCAAAGAAATAAGTAGGCTTCAGTGAGGTTTCCAAAATAGTAAGAAGCAAGTTGTTCTTGTTTTTAATTGAAGCATAAGAACATAAGAACACAAGAGAAGCCAATGTTGGATCAAGCCAATGGCCCATCCAGTCCAACACTTTGTCACACAGTGGCCAAAAATACCAGGTGATATCACGAGGTCCAGCAGTGGGGCCAGGATACTAGGAGCCCTCACACTATTGACTCCCCCCCAGCACCATAGGAGTTACTTTTTTAAAAAAATATCAGGCTGACCTGCACTTCAAAAGAGTTGAAGCCAGGTTAAAAAAATAGGTTTTAAGCGGACCTTGAAGCCTTCTAAAAAACTGAAGTCAGGCTTTTAGAAAGTCTAGGGATTATCTTAATTGGGGGGTGGGGGAGAGACTTCATTTGTGCGCTTGGAAAATATAAACTGAATTTTAAAAAAAGAAATACTTCCATTACAGGTTATAGACTACTGTAATGCTCTCTACATGGGGCTGCCCTTGTCTCAAATCCAGAAGCTGCAGCTGGTGAAAACAGCCATGGCCAGGCTCTTGATGGGGCTCTTTAGGTGGGAGCACATACAACCTGCACTGAAGGCATTGTACTGGCTGCTGATAGCATACTGGATTTGTTTCAAGATGCTGGTTCTTACCTTTAAAGCCCTACATGGTCAGGGACCTACATACCTAAGGGACCGCCTTTCCCCGTATGTCCCCCAGAGAGCACTGCAGTCAGGGGTCCAGAATTGGCTGGCCCTCCCGGGTCCTAAGGATGCTAGGCTGTCAACAACCAAGGCCAGGGCCTTTTCAGGGGCAACCCCATCCTGGTGGAATGAGCTCCCGGAGGAGATCAAGGCCCTGTGGGACCTTTTACAGTTCCGCAGAGCCCGTAAAATGGAGCTCTTCCACCAGGCGTTTGGGAGCCGCTACCACCAATGAAGAATATTGGCTGGTTAAAAGGGAGAGGGCCCTGGACTCTGGAAATCATCATCAACTGCCTAAAAGAACAGCGAGCCCTGCAAGGATACTCAAAATAAATACCAAGAGCTGACTGTGAGTGGAGAACTGTATATATTGGCTGCTACCGTCATATGAATACCAATAACTACTAGCACTTTATTATGATTTTATAATTGTTTTAACTACAACTATGTTTTAATGTAATTATCTGTTTTTATGTAAATAAAATAAATAGATACAAAAAAATTAGTCAGGTTAAGAACATAAGAGAGGCCAATGTTGCATCAGGCCAATGGCCCATCCATTCCAACCCTCTGTGTCACACAGTGGTCAAAAACCAGGTGCCATCAGGGGGTTCATGAACAGGGCCAGAACTCCAGAACCTCTCCCACTGTTGCCCCCCAAGCACTATGTTATAGGCTAGAAAGTCAAAAGCAGGTTTTTTAAAATAACTCAATTGAAGCAAGCCTAGGTGTAGTCTTACAAAAAAAAAAGGTTCTTTGAGTTTGGGGGGGGGGGGGGAGAGGCAATTGCAGGTTAGTGCCAAGGACAACAGACAGGCAGAAAAAGTCAAGGGCAGTGGATTAGTGAGTCAGTTAGTACTCACACACAGGGTAGTGTAGCTTAGGGTAGCAATAGGGGCACAGAATGAGCAAAAGGACTGGAATGGAATATGGTGGATGGATGGGGGGGCAGCTAGTTTCCCACATCTGTGTGGAGGCCTGCACCACGGCAGTCTTCCACCATCCTGTCCACTGCCTGGGATAGTGCTGTGGTTGAAGCACCACCTACAGAGGTGCCTGAGGTAGAGCTGACACTAAGTAGGGGTCTGCTGCTCAGGATGCCCCTCCTCCCACTTTTATGACTCAGCAGGAGGCAGAGGAGCAGCCTGAGCTGTCTTTTGGACAGAACTTGCTGGATGAGAGTCTTCAAGCTCTTGAATTCACCCCAGGGATCCAGAGGCTGCAGGAACAACTGAAGGACCCGGGTGCTCTCTTCTCTGGTTCCTCCAGAATCCAGCAAGGAGAAGAAGCTGGAAGTAGCACAAGAGGAAAAGATGGAGGTGCACCCCAAGGTGGTGCCATCTCAACCCTTTCTCCCTCAGGGATCTCCTTCTGACCCTCTCAAACACAGTGTTTCTGCCTCGAATCCCTCACACGAAACAGCTCCAGTGATGCCCATAGCTGCTAGTCAGCATGGGTGCTCCTAGTCCTCCACGGTCTAGAAGCAATTCCAGAGGATGGAGGAACTCCTTTTCATACACAGCCAGCTCCGCAGGGCTAGGATCAGTTGAGGGAAAGACTTGGGTCATTTCTTGATGACCAGGCTCAGCCAAAAGTGGAGTCGCTCTGCGATGACCTTGGGTGCTCTGCTCTCCAGGTCTCCTGTAGGGAAGAGATGCCAAACATCTCTGACTAAGATGTTTGATGCAGCTGGCACTAGTATGCCAAGGGGTGGGCGGAAGCAGGCATGGCAGAGGGTCACTCAGCCAATTGGTGAGACAGTTATTGAATACGTACAGCCATTTTCTATTGTTGAAGATGCTGAGTTCCACAGGCTCCTCTGAGACGCATATCCCTGGTATATGATCCTTGCAACTACCCCACTGAACAGGGCCATGGCACCCTCCCTGTTTAGGGCTGACAGGGACCATATGAAGGCACAGTTATCGCACACTTGTGGGACATTGGTTCATTTGACATCTGACATTTGGACCTGCCCTCAGTCACAGCACACGTACCTCTCACTGACTGCACTGCTGGCAACTCGAAGATGTTCTGGTAAGGGTGGAGTAACCAGCTCTAGGCAGAAAGAAGGAGAAGGAGGAGGAGATGATTGGATTTATACCCTGCCCTTCACTCAGTCTCAGAGCGGCTTACAAACTCCTTCCCCTTCCCCTTCCCACAACAGACACCATGTGAGGTACGTGGGACTGAGAGAGCTCTTTCCAGAACTGCCCTTTCAAGGACAGCTCTGACCGAACTATGGCTTGCCCAAGGTCATCCAGCAGCTGCAAGCGGAGGGGTAGGGAATCAAACCTGGTTCTCCCAGATTAGAGTCTGCGCACTTAACCACTACACCAAACTGGCTCTCAGGGGCCAGCAGGCTGGATATTGCCAGGCTTTGCTCCACACAGAAGTACTGGACGAAGCACACAAAATGGTCAACATCTCTGCCGCTGTCGAGAACATTTACTGGCATGGGTAAGCAGGGATGTGTCCATGGGCCACATAGTGATGGATAGCAGCACAAATAGTAGGGGAGTGGCACACACTGTGAGCCTGAAGTCCTCTGGTGAGGGATGACCTGGGTTTGGGTCCTGCAAAGAATCCCAGATCGGATGCTGCAACTTGTGATTTTCAGCATATTCTCCAAAACGGCTGGCATCTTACAAGTCACTGTTCACACAGTGTGAAGGCTACTCATCTGCTACTCTGGAAGCAGGTGCTGACAGGCATGCCAGGGTACTGCCTGATCAGTGATGTCAGCACTCACTAGATCTCCACCTGTGCCATGCTTCAGCATCTGGTAGAGCAGAGGAGCACCCTGGACAAAGTGCCCTTAAAGGCTGACATTCCTGAGAGACAGTAACATCAATGGCTGCAAAGTACATTTGGGGCAAATACTCAGGGACAGCATGGTGGTGAGGGTGGACAATAATTCTTCCACGAGGAAAGATTTCCACGTGGCAATATTTTTTGTGCTCTCCTCAATCTAACGCTTTAAAAATATTTCACTGATCAAATGGCTACTTCCATCACCAAACCGGCCATACATATTAGCTGTGAGTTTGCTGAAAGCTGCATGTTGGATGTAGAGTTTAAGCTTACATCTTGGGGGAGGCCAAGTGAGGAGGCTGCTCTTTCCTCTGCCTGACCAAATTGGATGTGCCCATCAGCGCATGCAAGGGCAGGCATCCAAGCTTACATTAGTAAGCTAACTATGATGCTCTGCTAGGCATGAGACACCTCACAATTAATAGCTCATGTTATTTCCTGTGTTACCGCTTTCATAGCCTGAGCATGATACCCCGACACTGGCACAGCCTCTGTGTCCGGTATGTCCCTTAAGGACCTGCCCAGGATCCCTGCTCCATTTCCCTCTACTGTCTGAAATGAAATGGGTTTTCTTGGTTGTGGTGCCCCAACTGTGAGATGCCCTCCCCACATCCATCTGTGTGGTACCAAATCTTTCTTATGTTTACATTTTATTTACACCTTGAGAACCAAAGTTTGCGGAGAATTTGCAGCATATACATATTTAAAATAAATGATACATGTGTGCTCATCATGAACAGAAGCTAGAGAGAGATTGTCTACAGCCTGTTATTTGATCCCCACGTTGACTTGCCACCTCTGCGTCCCTCAAGATACCTCTAACTGATATCCCATTCTGAGCAATAGCGGGAAAGGGTCTTTCAGTTTCCCCTCTTCAGCTCTCTTGTCTCCTGCTTAGGGCTGCCAAGCTGCGGCGGGGGATCCGTGCGTCTTCACAGGATCCCTGCCACGGGGGACAGCGATACGCGTTGCACCGCCGTTACGCAGTGGGGACATCCCCAATGTGATGACATCACATTGTGGATCTCACCACCCTAAGCCCTACCCACAACAACCACCACCTGCGGCTACTCCCTCTCCCTCCCCTCCTGTGAGATTTAAAGGGCCCGCCGATCAGGTGGGCCCTTTAAGACTTGCAGGAGGGGTGGATGGGCAACCGTTGGCCACATGCCTGAACTCCAAGTGGCAATGCCCCTTGGAAGTCAGGTGTGAGGGGGGAGGGCTGCTGCCCAGAAACATTTAAAGGGATGCTTCTGGGCAGCAGGGTTTGCTCCCCTGAACTGCTTGGAATTCAGGAGAGAGAGTCTCTCCCCCCCCCCCCCCCGCTGCCCAGAAGCATCCCTTTAAATGTTTCTGGGCAGCAGGGTTTGCTTGCCTTTGAGATTTAAGAGGCCTGATCAGCTGAAGGGTCTTTTAAATCTTTCTGGAAAGAAGAAGGGGTAGCTGCAGGTGGTCAGGCTTGGGGGCAGAAAACTGGGGAAACCCCTGCCCAGACCGGGCGTCTGGCAGCCCTAAAAAGGAACAATTTATGATATTTGTTTTTGTTTTAAAATATTTATTGGGCCTCTCCAAATCTTGAAGCAGCTAAGAAAAAAAATTAAATGCAGTACAATAAAATGTACAATAAAATCCATCACAGCATTAAAGAAACTACTGCCAGTACTATTAAAATCTTTACATGCTCGTAACAGCAGCAAATGGCCTCCTGTGTTGCCACTCTAAGTTTCGAATGCCCTATTAAACAGCACTGTTTTGCAAGCCCTCTGAGAAGCAAGAAGGGAGGGAACTACACAAACTTCTTTGGGCAAGTTGCTCCATAGGATTTGTGAGACCCAGTTTGGTGGTTAAGAGCGTGGACTCTAATCTGGGAGAACTGGGTTTGAGTCCTCACTCCTCCACGTGCAGCTGCTGGTGTGACCTTGGGTCAGTCACAAGTTCTCTCAAGAGTAGTTGTCAAAAGAGCTCTCTCAGCCCCACCTACCTCACAGGTTGTCTGTTGTGAGGAGGGGAAGGGAAAGGAGATTGTAAGCCGCTCTGAGACTCTGAGTGAAGGGTGGGGTATAAATACAGCCTCTTCTTCTATAACAGCAAAAGTACACCCCATGACAGAGGCACTTCAAGCTGATGGTTAGATAGGACCAATGTTCCCTCTAAGCTGCGGAGACTTGTGAGCAAAAATTCTACTTTGTGAGCTACTGACATTAAAGTTGTGAGCGAGTGATTTGGCTGCTGCATAAATTAGTTTGCTCTGGAGCCCTCCTTCCTGATCTAAGACAAAAATGTGTGAGCCAGAGGCTAAAAAACTTTGAGCTAGCTCACACTAACTCAGCTTAGAGGGAACACTGGATAGGACTATTACCCAAATGCATTGGCAAGTGGGTATATATAAGGAAAGGCTCAAGCAGCCTCAGACTGAGATCTCACCCTATTTCAGTCTGACTTAATATGCAGCTATTTTATCCCATTGTATTTTTAATACCATTATTGGTTTTAGAATTTTTTAAATAATTATTATTTGATTTTCATTAATCATAAGCCACTTTGATCTACTAGAAAGTGGTTAGTAAATATTTCAAATCAACAGTAAGGATCTGACATACTTCACAGGTTTCTGGCTCAGTTTGCCTTTGTTTTCTGCTAGTTTTAGGTGTTATTTATGTTGCTTCTCCCTTTTTTTGTTACACATGTACACACCAGCAGGTGGCTGTGTTGTGTTCATAAACAGGGTGATCACTAATATTGTATCTGTGATGTGCTGTTGTTAACATTGCACCATCTGCCCAAGTGTTAGGTCTATGCAAGTCTCTTGGGTGATCCCTCTCCTCTTTCCTCAGATCGAGGGCCTGCTGAGTAATGCTGAATAATGCATTATACCTTTTTCTCAATAAAGTGTATGCACAGTTTGTCTTTTCTTGCCCTTTATGATGTTTGCCCTTCACCGCTGTTTCTTTTCAGTGCTCTCTTCCTTGCTTGCCCTGTATTGACAAAAATATAAGTTGTGCTCCTGATACCTAATCAATGGTGGTGTCTCTGATGCACTGGGCACAGCTTTCAGAGATGCACCAGACACTGCCCATCTGTACCCTTACGAATGTTTCTGTAAGACAGTGCTCTGGTTCCCTTCAGAACATGCTTTGAAGAACACTTCCACTGAGTAGATCATAGTAGGATTCAGAGACCTCCTTAGGATTCTCTGAACTCTTGGCCGTATTTCATTCAATAGACTTGCATCTTGTGATTACTGTATTATTTTATTTATTTTATTATTTATTTTATTCAGTTTATACTCTGCCCTCCCCGCGATGCGGGCTCAGAGTGGCTTACATGGAGGCAAACGCCATTATAAAACATATATAAAACATGTATAAAACCATTTAAAATCCCAACAGTACAAAAACAATTTTAACAAGTTATTGATTAAAGTGCTCTAGGTGTTCAACATGATATTTCACAGATGGCGTATTTCAACTATTCAGCTTCATCTGCCCCAGGGAAACGCTGATGTTCCCTCATCCAGGGCCAGGTAAAGATGGAGTAATGGTGATGGTAGTGGCGGCTCCTACTCATACGCCTGGTGGAAGAGCTCCGTCTTACAGGCCCTGCGGAACTGCACAAGGTCCCGCAGGGCCCGGATCTCCTCCGGGAGCTCATTCCACCAGGTAGGAGCCGCCACTGAGAAAGCCCTGGCCCTGGTAGCAGCCAGCCTGGCCTCTTTGGGAGGATGTATCCATACTAATAGTTCTCATTTAACAGACATTGGATTAGCCTTTTAAACTCCCATATATTAACATTTATTGTGTAAACACGAGGGCTGAAAATTTACTTCATGAAAAAGGAGACCTGGCATTCCCAGGACCCTAGTAAGAATTTCATTTGTGCTGCTTCAGGCTTTCTCTCCCTGGCACTAAGTCAACTGCTAAATATTTTAAATGGTTCTAAATAACGACAATTATTTTCAGATAAGTAGGACACTTATTTTACAGATAAACCTGCTAAATAATATTCCTACAGGCTTCAAAAGTGGCATAAACGCATCAACACTTTGCAATTTTACATTATTTTTAAGCCGCACCTGTCTATGCTAAATCATAAACTCCATTTGAAACTCTTATACATTTCAAAAGCAGTTTAACATGGAAGGCTGCTGTTATCATAAAAAGACCCAGTCTTTGAAAGATGTATATTTAAAATCTTTGGAAAGACTGTGGGGCTGCAAATATTGATGGAATGAACAGTATTAATTCCAGGGTCAGTGATTAAGTTAAAACGGGCTGAAGGTCATCATTAGGTCATAGACTGTAGGAGGGAGAGCTGAGAGGGGGGGAATTATGTGCTTTAGAGAAAAGGCATGAGGAAAAGTGAGTGGGCTTGACCTGTTCAACCCACCTCTTCGTCTTTGTATGCTCATCACTTTTAGAGCAACTTTACCTTCATTAGTACCATTCTTACCTCTGGGGCAGAAGGTCAACTACTATAGGCCCACACAAGAATATAGGTGCAAGTTTCAACACTGGCATTGCAGCCATGCAACTTGTTAGGAAAAAGGGGGCCACCCTGTGGATGATGCATTACACTGAGCTCCCCTCTGGCAAAGTCAAAAGGATGGGTTTAAATGGGAAACAAACGCCCTATTTTGTACACACACACACACACAGAGAGAGAGAGAGAGAGAGAGAGAGAGAGAGAGAGAGAGTGAGAGTTCCAAGAAAAAAGCTTGAGATCCCATAAATATTCTGCTAATCAAAGAAAAGCTGTGATTATTCTTTTCATCCCATAGTTCTGTCAACCATCACCAAGATTAAGAGAACATTTGTGAAACAAAAGCAGTGCTCATATTTATTGTTTAAAATATCTGTATAAAAGAAAATGTTTGGCTTTGTTAGATCTTGGCTTTAATGAAACATTGTTTTTTTTCTAAAAGAAAATATCGTTTAAAATTATGGATGAAATTTAAAAGTTATTTAAACTTTAGTTTTTATTCTCTGAAACATTGCACATTCCCTGACCTTTTAAATCTGAACCTTCTGTTCTTAAAAGCCAGAGAAGCATGATAAATGGCCAGCCTGTTTCTATGCTCTATACTAATACAAGGTGCTTCCTTCCTTTCCTGTTGTGCAGAAACCTGACCCAGAAACCTGTACTTGTTTAGCAGGTGGTACAACAGCAGCAGTACTTGTACAGGGCAATTGCATGTGTAGATTCAAAGTGGGAGGGGACAGGACTTCCCCCTTTCCTGTTACTATACTAGCACTTTATGTCTTTAATTGGTTGTAGTATTGTTTGAGTGTTTTAATCATTTTTATTGTAATTTATGCATTGTTTTATGTAAGCCGCCCTGAGCCGGCTTCAACTGGAAGGGCGGGATAGAAATATGATAAAATAAATAAATTCAGGGGTCATTTCATAGAAAAAGAGCTAGGGGAACTCATTAGCATAACTCATTAGCATATGCCACACCCCCTGACATCAGGGGCCCAGCGGTGGACCTGCAAGGCCAGCGGGAGTGTGAGGAAGCCCCGCCATGGCCCTCCCTGGCCCCAGGCAGGCAGGGGTGGGGAGAGGCGGGGAGGAAGCAACTTACCCTCCCTCTTCTCCTGCCTCCTCCTGGCTGAATGAGGGCTGGAAGTGGGGCGGCCGGAAGCAGGGGGCAGGGCTTCGTCATGTGCCCCGCCCCCCTGCACCTCACCCGGGGGAACTGTGTTTCCCCGCGTTCCCCCCCGAAATGACCTCTGAATAAATAAATTAATAAATATATACTCTGAGCTCATTTCTGGAGGCAAGGGGAACAGACTGTATGGCACTAACACCTTTCCAGGGACAGAATGTCGATCAGCTCTGCACTCTTTGTCTCCAGGCAATGGACAAGGCAGACATTTCCCAGCTATTAAAGCATCTTATACAAAGACTAGCTATGCCCTTTGGAGAAGTGGAAGACAACATCGATTACACCTTCAGTTGTCCTTTTTATAAATTCCTGTATTTTTGGCAAAAGGGCTGGTTGGCCGTAGGCATTACAAATATCTGAGTAGTTAGTTGATAGAAGGCAGAGGTATTGAATATATTGGAAACAAAAGCCTTATTTTGTACACACCGAGAGACAGAGATTTGTTCCACCAGGCCTGTGGTTGTGGGCAGTACCAGGCCCCTAGCCGATAGGCTACAGTTAGTTTCTGGCCTCTCCCCCTTCCCCTCCCCCCCTTGCTTCCCCCCCTTCTTCCCTTCTTAGATATCTGCTTATTGCCCCCTGGGTGAGTTTTTACGCCATCTTGAATCTTACGCCATCTTAAATTCCTATGTGGTGGAACTTCTGATGACTTTCCCCTTTCTCTTGCAGCCCTCATAGCCTTTCTCCTTTTCCTGCTCCCTTCTCTTCTCCCATTTGAGTTGGGTGGATTCAATCAGTTTCCCCTCAATCTCGCCCAACTCCCTTCCCTACTACAGTCCCTGTGTAACATTGCTTTTATCCATAGTGAGAGGGGACCCTTCATCCTTTTTTCATCAGTGGAAAAGTTGGTTAAGTCTCTTCCCCGTGTTTCCTCTTCCTGGCATCCCCCAAAGTCTCTCTCCTTTCCCAATGCCCTTCTCTCCCAACCACCTATCTACCACTAGCTGTCTCTTCTGCTGCAGCCTAGGCCATAGAGTACAGAAAGTAGATTAAAGAACTTCTTCACCTTCTGTTAATACTAGAACTCCGGGGCACTCAATGAAGTTGATCGGGAAGAGATTCAGGAAAGACAGAAGGAAATACTTCTGTGGCCATCCAGATGCATCCACGGATTCCAGCTGCATAAGGGCACTTCAACTGGCTCATCCAGAGAGAGAGATGGGTAGGCTGGAGGGAGTGCCAGAACACTGCTGAGAGATAGGGCTGCCGAGTGGGGGCGGGTAAACCCCCGCTTCGGAGGCCCGATTCCCACCCCCGCGGAATCGGGCCCCGGGGGAAACTCCGCCCCTGAAGCGCAGCGATCACGTTGGGGGCGTGGCCCCGATCGTTGGAGGGAAAACTCTATGGTTTTCCCTCCGACGATCAGGGCCACGCCCTCAATGTGATCGACGTTGCGCGTCACTTCCAGTGATGTGCTGGCGGCGCACGTGCGCTTTGCACGCGCGCGTCAACAGACGGCTCCAGGAGCCCCAGCGGTAAGAAATATTGACTTGGCAACCCTACTGAGAGATGACGAAGGAGAGTCTGCAGGGGACAGGAGGCAGGAGGTAGATCTCCGAGGCAAGAAAGGAGAAAAGACCAGCTGGGAAATGGAGGAAGTAGAGTGGCTGGAAGCAACAGCGATGGGGAAGCTAGCACTAGGCCAGGAAAAAAAATGCACAGAAAGGAGCACAGAAGTCCATGGAGGAGATGCTGATCTCAATGCAGGAAGACTCAACCCATGGAGAAGCAGACAAGGAGTAGTGTGCAGGAAGTGGAGCCAGGGCAAGGCTGGGACATTAGTTGAGTCTCCCAGCAAGCACTGCAGTGTGAAGGGAGCACCAGAGCTGGAATTGGGCAAGTGGCGCTCATGAGGGAAGGCCAACAAGGATCCCTAAGGGCTGACCTGGGTTAAAGTGACCGGCACCCAGTTTGAGACCAAGTGTAACTGTGACACTTCTTTACTCAACGAGTAATTAAATTGTGAAAGTAATTACCAGTGGGTGTACTCATGTGCAAAAGAGTAGATGGCTTTAAAAGGGGTTATACAAATGAAGGGAGGAGAGGTCAATCAATAGCTACTAGACGCGTGAGTTATAGGAACCTTCATATAAAGAGGCAGCAAACTTCTGAATACCAGTGCCAGGAGGCAGTATCAGGGGATGGCCCTGGTTTCTATGCCCTGTGTGCTGGCCTTCCAGAGTAACTGGTTGGCCGTTATGTGAAACAGTAAGCTGGACTACATGGTCTACTGATCTGATCCAGCAGGACTGCTTTTCTTATTTCTTGTGGGAAACAATGAGCCTGCAAGCATGTTACAGAAAGTCACGTGATATTAAGAGCCATGTTATAGCAAGATGAAGATCCAGAATTATGACCTCTTTGATGGTAAGGCCAGGACCACAAGCAGCAGACCAAAGAAGCCAGGAACAAGAAACATTAACTGAGCATGAGGTGTACCACAGCAAAGAACAAGTCAAGGGACAGGGCCAAGGCTATGGAGGAGTTCTCTTCACTAAGTAACTTTGCCTTGCTTTTCTACTGAACCCCTCCGCATGCATGCAAAGAGAGGCCAGAGACCTCTCTTTCTTGTTCACATGTGCACTAGCATCAGCTCCTTCTAAAAAGGAACAAAAATATGGTGTCTATGGTATGGGAATCTGCAATTCAACAGTGAGGTCTGTGTGGCTCCCTTGGGGATCCTGGTCCATGGGTTGAAAACCATGGCACTAATTCAAACAGTACACCCATTCTGGTACTAAAGTCCAGCTTGTTGTGCATGGTCAATATTAATCCATATTAATCCATATTAATTTATTTTATTACTTTATTTAAAACATTTCTATGCCGCCTTTCCACCCAAATAGTATATGAAGAAGGCATCTTTGCCCATGTCTTATAGCAGTACATTTCTGAAGACAGGCAGAAGCTAGGGTATGTTGCCCACACAGGTGTAACAGAAAGGTATGCAGTCACTGCAGGCAGCTCCAGTGCCATCTAATTAGATTAAGTATTTTATTTTATTGTTTTTCACGGTGACTTTATTGTATGGATGTTGTTTTCACAGGGGAGGGTGGTCTAGAAACTGAATCTAATAAATAAATAAATAAATGTGGCATCCTAAAATTTAAGATGATGCTGATGATGCGATAAACAGAAAAACACAAATGAGACAGTTCACTTTGATAAAGATCTACAAATTTACTTTGCTTTAATTTAACTTGCTTATGCTACAGAAAAGACTGATGGCAGGAGCTCTGAATATTTTCCACTATATTTAAAAGAGAAGGTCAGAAAGAAAAGCAAGAGATCCATGAACTGAGGAGCAATGGACCAGTGTGGTATAGAGGTGAGAGACCCAGGTTCCAATGCCATGGAAGCTTGCTAGGTGGCTCTGAGCCAGTCACACACACTCTGCCTGATATACCTCACAGGGCTATTCTGAAGGTAAAATAGAGGAGAGGAGAACAATGTAAGTCACTTTGGATTGCTAGTGGGGAGAAAGGTGGAATATAAATGAAGTAAATAAAATTATGAAAATAATGAAAATTTAGATTAAACATTAATTAGGGTGGGGGGAATTCCTTTCTAAGCAGTTCACAAATAGCACACCACCACCTATAAATCTCCAAATAAGTTCCTAAGCTTGTGTGCCCTGTTGCAGAGCACGATGTTTTACTTGAAGACACACTGGTATAATAGGCAGCCAGTTTCCAGACTACACGAATATAAGACACTCCCTGCCCTCAACCTGGTATACAGAACTCTGGGGCACCGGAGCCGCAGGGCACCTGGAGAAGATCGGGCAGGGAAGCCAGGCATGTTTGCCTCCCTACCCTCTCCCTCTCCCTCTCCAGCCAGCCCGCCCGCCCGCCGCGGCGGGTTGGCTGGAGAAGGGGGATCAAGCTTCCTCCCTCACTACTTCCCTGAGCCGACGATCTCTTCTGAAGCCTGGTGCAGAAAAGCCAACAGGAGGAGCGAACTGCTGCAGCGGCTGCAATCCGACCAATGTGTGTGTGACTCAGTCAACCACCGGTTGCTGCTGAATCCTAAAGAGACTCAGCTCATTGCAGATGAGCTCAAATGGAGATGCAGCCTCATATTCATGAGGCGATTGATCAGGGGGTGAGGGGGCCGGAGGGAGGGGGGGAGCTGAGGATCGGGGGAGGGGCCTTCAAAACAGCGGGGGTGGGCCACATGGGCCCCATGTTAGCTACAGGCCTACTCTCCAGCCAGCCCACCACAGTGGCAGACATGGCCCCTTTCCCCCTGAGCCTCTCCGCTTTTGCGGAGAGACTCAGGGAGCGGGGGATTTAAACTAATTTGCATATGCCTTTACTCATTTTAAATATGCCTGCCCTTTGTCGGGGGTGTGGCATATGCAAATGAGTTGTGCAAATGAGCTCCTGCACCTCTTTTTCTAGGAAATGACCCCTGATGATGGCATTCAGCTTGGGTGCTTTGGAGGAGGGGGGGATTCAAGGAGAGATGGGGAGAGAAGTGCAGAAGCCCAAAGGCAAGGGTGGAAAGGGAGGGAAAGAAGCACACATCTCAGTTCTCTTTCTCTCACACATTGTTGCAAATCTTCTTCAGAAAGAACAACTTTACCCCAGAATAAATGCTCACCAAGAAAGAACACTTGCACTTATAAAAACCATAGAACAATAATTGTAATCCTGTGAGGACTTTAATGTGTGCACAAAGCATTTTTAATTGAATGTTGCAAAGAAAAAGGTTTCTTTCCTTTTTCTCTTCCACACAACTGCAATACAATTTGCTTTTTAAAGTTGGGAGAGTTTAAAAAACAGCAGGTGCCCAGGAGCTGTAAGTGGGGAAAAACAAAAGCCACATTGTGCACATTAATTTCCTCTCGCATATCTCTGGATCCCAACCATAAAACAGGAACAAAAGATGATCCAAGTCCAAACCAATGAATGAAAACAATGCTGTATTAATTATATGGAGTATACTATTATTATTTAGTAGTAGAAGAAGTGGTAGTTTAAAATGAATAAAAATTGTGATTAAGTGAACTATCTCTATTGAAAACTGGAAAAAAAATCTGTAGCAAGTTATGAAGGGAAAGCTTTTTATCTTGCAAGCCTATACAAAGTTATTCCCATCTAAGTCCCCTGAAATCAAATGAGTCACAAAAAGTATAATTATGGTAGGATCCCAAGTTCAGCAATAAATCCACTTAACGTACCCCAAAAGGTCTCATGTTGGATGTGATTTGTACTTTATAATTAAATAAATACCAAATAAGTCATTAAAAGAAATGTCAGCCCCATCATTGGCAGCTGCTTTCCCTGTTAAAGGGGGGGGGTATAGGAGTAGGGCAGCTAGCAAACCCCACAGCGGTCTGCAAAGTCACTAGTGGGAAAACAACAAAGGCCTTTCCATGCAACTAACACAGATGTGCCCATAGCCATACTGTCAGAAACTGTTAAGATGACAGCTACTCACAGTTCATTATTTCCTTCTTACAGGTCACTGGGTGACAAGCTGGGTCACCATGCTTTGTTGGCTGCTACAGTTCTCCCCCAACAACCTCTATTCAATTTAAATAAAGGTAACTTACTCAGTTTAATATAATAATGCAAACAACTGCATCCTTGCTCTGCCTGGGTAAAAAATGAAACACGGTATTTATACTACTTTTGTACCACATTGCATTATATTTGTAATGCTGTGCATGAGGTGGGAGGGAAGGTAAAAAATAAATTATCTAGCTCAGACAGAGAGCTGACTAATTTTGTCAAGATGCAACCAAAGCATGTAATGAAAGCTAATTTGTCTCCAATTCAAAGCTTTAACCTTTAGAACATCTATACGGCAGATAAACCATGAGGAAAGGCCTTGAGTTTTGGTGGAAAAGATTCCCTCCATTATAATTTTCCCACAAAGTAAGATGGTGGAGTAGATATGTTGATAACAACAGCAGCAGCATACGTCTTTACTACAACAAAAGAAACAGAATAGCCTGTGTAGAAATATAATTCTAAACACCTTCTCTGAACAACAATAAAGTGTTCTCATTTTTATTTTATTCAATATGACATCTACAGTTTAGGGTAAGGCTGATTTTGCTTCATTTTTACAAAAATGTAAGTGGCAAATTTTATCCACAATTTGTAGATGTCCAACCTAATAATCCAATATTAAAAATGATTTTTTTTGCCATTGATGACAACTGAATGCAATGAAGATTTAACTTAAAAAAAGAAAAGATGCCTCCTAGAACATGTTCTTGGCTACTTACGCTTCTTATTTAGGATAGCTTTTTACTGTAAACAGATTATTTGAAGTAAATTATCCCATAAATTCACATAGTATCACCCAGGATAGATTATGGGCTAAATTAGAGATATCCTCAGTAGATTGCAGACTACTTGTTGTTATTTGTATGTTACTCGAAAACAATTTCTTGACTGTAAGATGTAGCCAACAAGGCTGTCTATTTTTCTATCAGTTCAATGGTTAAAATTCTGTTGAACTCAAATTTTCACCCACCAAATTTAGCAAACAGACCGATACCCACTTTATTATACACAGATGACACAGCCACTCTATCATATTCAAAAGTATGGTTTAGAAGAGCCATTTGGGTTCTTACTGCATACTGCAAAGAGGAACACCTAACAATAAATTTCCAAAAGACCAAGATTTTAGTCTTCACCAAAAGATACATTAAAATAGATGGCAGATTGATGGACACAACATACAACAGGTGATACTCAACATACAACAGGTGATACTCAAACACTTAGGTGTAGTGTTTCAGTTGACAGGTTTATAGAGGGCTCAGATGACTCAAGGTACTGAGAATGCCCAAAGACTGGTTTTAGGTATTTTGAGATTTTTCTACTCAAAAGGGGCTCACATATTCCCTACATAATTAAAGTTTTCCAAGGTAAAGTGATACCTTAACTCCTGCAGAGTTCACAGATTTGTTTATACAAAGACTTCCATTCAGGGGTCATTTCATAGAAAAAGAGCTAAGGGAACTCATTAGCATAACTCATTAGCATATGCCACACCCCCTGACATCAGGGGCCCGGCAGTGGACCTGCAAGGCCAGCGGGAGTGCGAGGAAGCCCCGCCAAGGCCCTCCCTGGCCCCAGGCAGGCAGGGGTGGGGAGAGGCGGGAAGGAAGCAACTTACCCTCCCTCTTCTCCTGCCTCCTCCTGGCTGAATGAGGGCTGGAAGCGGGGCGGCCGGAAGCAGTGGGCGGGGCTTCGTCATGTGCCCCGCCCCTGCACCTCACCCGGGGGAACTGCGTTCCCCCGCGTTCCCTCCCGAAATGACCTCTGCTTCCATTCCTTGGAAGCAGTTCAATCTAAATTCTTTAGATGCATATTTGGTGTTCCTTGCTACACAGCTGATGAAATTCTTAGAAAAGAATTAAGGGAAATGGCACTTGAAGCTCATAGTTGGTACCAAGCTATGTTTTTGGTTCAAGCTAAACCTTAACCCATCTGGATTAACCCCCTTAATTCTTTTGGATACCTACTACTCAGGTTGGATGGATGAGGCTGAGAATAAAATACGGCTTCTCCCCCTTAGCAATATGGCATCCCGGGTTCTCAGGAGCTAAAGAAATTCTTAAACAATGAATCTGGGTTACAGCTTTTCAATCTGATAGAGCTTGGGCACATCTCTATCCAACCATAGGAAATCATAGCCAACACTTTGTGCCAGCAAACTATCTTCATGCTATAGAATTCCCCAAATACCACAGAGCTTTCACCCTAGCCCCTTTTAATTGCCTGCTCTTAGCGATACTGGAAGGGAGATGCTTATATATTCTGTACTCTCAACGTCTGTGTTCCTGACAATTGAATGCAGCTGGAACAGTGGAACATGTGTCCATTTTACAAGGACATTCCATTCCATATATCTCACCCCATGCCATCTAATGGCTTTGTCTACCTTATGGCACATGTGGCAACAATAGTTCCTTTAACAGAAACAGCACAGAGTATCTATTGTATAAGATGATGTTAAGTGCATTTCATCAATATGCATTAACAAAGAGGACTATGTATGTCTCAGGTTTTGGTGACCAACTATAATTTAATCAAAATGTGCAAGAAGAAATATACTAGCCAAGCATGAGCAACCCAAAACGGAAACCGATGAGTTGAACGCTTCCCCCTTCTCTCCCCACCCCTTCTTATATGTCACAGAGCCAACTGTGGCTTAAAAGTACGGTATAAATGCCAAACAAACAGACAGATCCTATTGCTGACCTTGGCTATCCATGTGCATGCTGGGGGGGACCGATGATAAAGAGACTGGAAAGATCAGCAAAGATTTTCTAGGTTTGTCTAGGCCTTAGACACTGTCATTTTTGTCACTCATTTGTCCTTATTGCTTCCCCCCCCTTTCCACATGTGTTTTGCTCCCTGTGGGACTACTAGACAAAGCAAACACATGGGGGGGGGGGAACCCTGAAACAATAGGGACAAACGAGTGAAAAAAATGACAGTGTGGAAATAACACAGAAACATTTGATTGCTTGAATGTTTTAGTAGTCTAACACTGCTGTCCTATACAGAGTTATACCCTTGTATGTAACTCTGTAAAGTATTTGTAAAGGTGTGAGTCTGCCTAGTATTGCACTGTGAATAGTAACGGCCAACAACCACCTGTGAGGTGCAGTAATGCTGCTGGCCCAGCCTCTTGGATGCCTTTACATACAATCCCCCCCAACACCAGACAGGGGGGGGTCTGTCAGGTGTAGGAGAGGAGGTGGGATGCTTACAGCCACCAGGGCGGTTTGCTCAGCAGGATTGCCTTAGCCCTGTTGCTGGCCCAGCCTCTTGGATGCCTTTACATACAATCCCCCCCAACACCAGACAGGGGGGGGTCTGTCAGGTGTAGGAGAGGAGGTGGGATGCTTACAGCCACCAGGGCGGTTTGCTCAGCAGGATTGCCTTAGCCCTGTTGCTGGCCCAGCCTCTTGGATGCCTTTACATACAATCCCCCCCAACACCAGACAGGTGGGTGTCTGTCAGGTGTCGGCGCAGGACCAGGGTACTTTAATCCATCAGGGGCTCTGCCCCAGCAGGATCATCTTAGTGATGCTGCTGGCCCAGCCCCTCTGATGGCTTCCAACACACTCCCCCCACCTCCTACACCTAACAGGCAGTTGTCTGTCAGGCACAGCCGCAGGTGCAGGGTGCTTAAAGCCATGAGGGAGCCCACTCCAGCAGTAATGCCTTAGTGATCCTGCCAGCCCCATCTCCCCCGTGGCTTCTAATACTCCTCCCCTCTCCCCCTCCTACACTGGACAGGCAGCTGCCAGGAGGAGGCAACTTAGGAATGCGGCAAAGACATTTGCACATAGTACTCCTGCAGGGCACTGAGCTGCGCAGGCCAAGTACCAGCAAGATCACCCTGAGGTGCTCAGAACAACACAGTCTCCATATGAGCAAAACAATCCAGGAACACAAGTAGAGAGGCCATCACTTTCGTGGAAGGTGGCAGGAACTGACTTAGACGACTGCTTCTTAAATGGACAGTTCTATGTGGCCTACTCCAGAGTGAGCTCATCAGGCAGCCTGGTGATCCTAGCACCTGAGGGCAGAATCATTAATGTGGTCTACAGAGAGGTCCTTCGGTAGAGAGAGAAAAAGTACATATGTCTCACTTCATTTTTTACACTACAATCTTCTCCACTAGAATTCCTACAAGAAATGTCACATTTCAAACGTCACATAATCGGTATTATAATTGGATTTACAGAATTTAAATACCGTAGTGAAGTACGGGTATTAGGGTAGTAATTTTATAAATAAATTAATAAAACCATGATTTATAGTCCACCTTTCTTGATTAAACTCAAGGCAGATTACAAAATTTTAAAAAAGTGAAATGAAAATCAGTGCAATAGTCACACAATAAACAATGCAATAATGTAATTACAAAATCATTTAAAAACCAACCAAATAACTATGCAAATACACAAGATCAACAACTGCCCATACATGTGTATTATCTGTTGTAGCCCCACTTTGTGGAATAGCCTGCCTGAAGATGTCAGGAAAGTTCCCATGTGTTAGCCGAATTGCTTTATCTACAGCAATTGGCAAAATTTAGATGGGTTCTTGCCAGCTATACCAAGGTCCAGTTCCCACCAAGGGTTACCAGTAGAAGGAGTCAAGGCTAGTGTTGTTCAAAACAACTGTCTTTTACTTTTAAGAATATATATATCACATACAAACAATACAGATGCACTCACACCCTCAATCAAGTTCCTTAGAAATACAGAATTAAAATAGTCACTTTTGCATTAGCAGGTAGGGTGATGATGGGAGATACTTATCTGTCCTGAAGCTTGTCAGTTCCAATGAAGAATGGATGGGAAGTTTATCACACAGGGAAGTTTATCACACAGCTAGAACCAGCCAGCTTGTGTGGGCAGTAGAGGCAAGGGTTGGGGATAGAAAGCTGGACAAAAGGGGAGTTAAAGCAGACAGGTGGTGTTGTGGGGATGGCGGCTAGCAAAGGCCAGGCGACTGGTCCTTATCTTTTATAAGTGGATCTTTGGGTGGGTGGCAACTATGGCAACCTGTGGACCCACCTACCTGTTAGTCCATCCTAAAATTGATCCTATTGGTTGCGTGCAGTGAGGGGTGGCAACCTAGAGGGTTGGGCAATATTGTAACTCAAGACCTAACTCAAAGTAGGGCATCTGGGCAAGTGTGAAACCTGGCATCAAGGAACCTCCTTGATGTGCATATGAAGCTTGGCCATTCCCAGGTCATCAAAGGTCCCTCTAGCAGGAAATGCCATTTAGATGTAAAGCAGAGATGTGGAATACATGTCTTTCAACCATTCAGCAATGGGGGCTGCTTCCATTCAAGTTGTTGTTTGGCTGACACAATGGCGATGTGTGCTTTCTCCACCAGGTTGGTAGCTGTGTATCTGAAACCTCATTAACATGTAAGGCTTTGTGCAGGCACCTTCTATGTGTCGAGTCACAACAGGTGATTTGTACAGCTTTCTGAGCCTCAGTGTATGTGTGTACACAGTCCATGCTCTCACTGCACTCACTGCACTGTTTTTTTCTGCATTGTTTCTAATACTTCTTGCTTGCTTACATGCTTTCTTTCAGATTTCTGTAATTCTGGTCCTATTACGTCACTTATTAGATGTCTCATCCCGTTGATTACACTAACTTGCAATTTATACTGTATAATCCACCTAGAGACTCAGTGAGAAAGGCAAACTATAAATGAAGCAAATAAATAATTAACACAGTATAAGACATGACACATCATAAGCAATACTAAAGAAGGCGAAGCCAAATGCCAATGGTGCAGTTGGGAAATGCAACCCATTCCACCAAGTGGGGGCCACAAGAGGGAATGCTTGAGTACAGCAGCTGCAGATCTTACTGCAAGACAGGAATTTCAGAAACCTTTGCTCTGAGAAGAGCAGCTGCAGCAGTGGAGCATATCAGGAGCATATCCTTTAGATATGTAAGTACTAGGCCATGAAGAGCTGTGTATGTGATAGCCAATACCTTGAACTGAAACCAAAAACTAATGGCTAACTAATGGAGCAACAGGCATAATATGTATAATCTGGCTAGTTCCTGAAAGTAAACAAGCTATGGCATTCTATACCAACTGGAATTCCTGGGTTATCTTCAAAAGGAGACCAATATAGAATGCATTATAATAGTCTAGCCTCAAGGTTACCATGGCATGGATGCATAAGGCCAGACCAGCTGAGTCAAACCATCTTCTAGGCTAAATGAATATGGAAGAAAACATTTTTGCAGCTGAATGAACTTGCTTCTCCTAATGCTGGGCCCAGTATAACTTCTAGACCCTTAACTGAGTTAGTGTGGATCAGCTGAAACCGATCAAATGTAGGAAGCACAAATGCCCTCCAAGACCTCAGTCTTCATGACCAATATCACCACAACTGTTCTCCAACAGCAACCTTCTGAGTATGACCCATAAGGAAAGATTTAAAGCAATCCAAAGCACATACCTCTCAAAAAGATGGCATGGTCCACCATATCAAAAGGTTGCAGACAAATCCAATAAGAGCAACAAGGGAGCACAGCCCTTGTCTACAGGGGAAGGACTGTGAGCTCAGTGGTAGAATATCTGCTTGTTACAGAGAAGGCCCCAAGTTCAATCCCCAGTGCCTCCAATTAAAGGGATCAGGTGGTAGGTGATGTGAAAAACCTCTGGTTAAAACCCTGGAGAATTGCTGCCAATCTGAGTAGACAATAATGATCCTGATGTATCAAAAGGTCTGGTTCAGTATAAGGCAGCTTCATGTGTTCAAACAGAAACCACCTACTAAAGCCACTAGCTCTGTCTCCATCTTGCAGACCAACCTGAAATCAGACTGGAAACTGGACTAAGTATTCAGGACAACTTTGAATTGATCTGCAGTTGCTTTCTCGGTCATCTTGCCCAGAAAAGGCAAATTAGAGACTGGACACATTTCTAGAGTACTTTTTTCCCTTTCAACTAATGAACTGATAATTGCCTCTTTTATAGACTAAGTAAAGGTACCCTGAGTGACAGGTTATGATGGATATCATTGACTCATTGATGTGATCCTTATAAGATTTCAGCAACCAGGATGGACAGGGATCATAGAATCATAGAATCAGAGAATGTT